>NW_020213109.1:293180-296988 GCF_003070985.1 Temnothorax curvispinosus
AAAAGAAGCCGAATAACTTATGGTCTTTTTTTGTCGAATTGCGTCTTGTACAAACTAGTACGCGTTATAATCTTAAATTTCTTAACGATACAATATAATTATGTGATAATTTTGAATTTCTTAACAATACAATAATTATGTGATAATTTTGAATTAACGTGACATAAATACAAGTTAAATGAAATGCATTAAAATCACGAAAAAAATCAGTCATAAAATCGTCGAAAGAAATAATAATTGATTAGCCGTAATCTTTGAAAGAATTTATCGACTAGTATTTAAACATTGGTCAAACAGAATACGATTTTGATATGCGACATAATGCCAAAATTATAATTACAGATATTTGAACAATATCAAAACGATGTCGGCGATCGTGCGGGATGAATTAGTGAAACCTATGGACAGGGCAGTGTGGCATGTGGAACACGTATTGAAATTTCCAAACTCGAGACATTTACGGTATCATGGACACGATATGTCGTGGATACATTATTATGAAACGTATCTATGTTTGGCTACATGTCTCACTTTATTATTATACATCAGTTACATATTGTACAACAAAACCGTTAATGCTTTTGCAAAAATCAGATGCGTAAGTAATATAAAACGATGGATAAGTAACTTGAAACGAAAGCTCGATTAACTGTAATTTACCATGCATACAAAACAATAATTATGATGCAAAAATTGATCATGTACGTAATATATGTATAAATTAATTGAGAGAGAATTTCGTTGCATGAGTAGGCAATACATCTTGTGTAATGCTTACGATAAAGAAAGAGATACGACTTTTTTTCTTATACTTTGTTGTCGCATTATTATATTTTTTATTTATTCAAAACAGTTCTTCAAACATTCAAAAAAAATGTTGAAGAATATTTTGTAAACTTGGAAATTCGTATTCATTACATCAATCATATAATTGAAGTGTAAATTAGATGCAAATGAAAAATCAATGAAAGAAAGAGTATCCTGATCGAATCTCACGTTTCAGTCATTTATTACATTTTCGATAAACAATAAGCGATTTTGTGTAAAGTCCCGAATTTATCGACAAAAGCTATGCTTGGGTATTATTATCTATAAAAGGTAATTCAGAGAAACGAAAAGCACTGTAATCTTGCACCTACATCTTATATACCGACGTTTGGTTATTTTACATTATATTTTGTATCTTCAAATAATGATAGTATGTAATGACACAAGAAATACATTTATATGTATGTGTGCGTGTGCAGCAAGAAATAAAACTATCGGTTACGATTTTATGTGTAAAATAAACGAAAATAAAAATAAAAATCAAATATCTGTCTATTTCAAGGCAATAGATTTTATAATGTCTAATAACTGTTAGAAAAAGACTGTTCGTTTCTTTTATGATATCTCATTTCTCATAGATATATTTTATTAACGTTTGTGATATAATTTTACAAATCCATTGCCTTGATAATAAAATAAAGAAATAACTCACCAGCCGTTGCGCAACAGCGGAGTTGTAAGTTGTAACTCTGCGTTGATCTGTAACATAAAAATATTTTTACATTAAAGATTAAAGCAAGATAATCGATATTTGAAAGAAATAAATATCGCACCCGTTAAATTTTTAAAACGTTATTTTAACACGTATTTGATTTTAAAATACTGATGCAAGCAACAATCGCGGCCGTCGTGCGACTGCATATTTTCGCATTAACTCATTCGCGTAATTAATCCGCCAAGTACAAGTAATATTACAATTGTGCGAATAAAAGAGAGACGCGACGTTCGCGACGTAACATCTCTTCTCACTTATGCCGGAGATCGAATTCCGAAATTGCGAAATTGCGCCGGAGTAAACCTCGAACGAGTACTGGCCTAGTTTTTATACCGATCACTTGATACGCGTATTAAATAGTAAATAACTAGTAAATTAGTTTGATTATTGGCTGATCAGCTCAAATATACTATTCAATACGCGTATCAAGAGATCGGTATAAACTAGGCCACTGACAATGAGTATCGCGCGTAATGAACGAATAAAGTGGCGCTTGAAAAAGTGACGGAATTCGCCACAGGATAGCAAAATAATAAACGAATAACACTCACCTCACGGTTGCTCCGCCGTCGCCCGATGCCTCCCAGGCCTCCTCCTCCTCTCCTCGATCCTCCTCCGTTATCGCATCTCCGTCGGCGCACTCACTCACGACGTTCACGACACGCGAAAATATCGTCACTTACGATCGCGCGATACACTTTGCACGGCACTCCCGGTATTTAATCTCGCGACGCGGCGCGTACTTTGTTACGCGACGACGGAAGAATTACGTCGGAGAAGCTACGAACGAAACTAAACGATCCGCTCGACGCCCGTCGACCCGTAATGTCCGGCAGGTAGAGGCTAACATGGCAGAGAGAATTTTATAAATCGCGCGGCCAACTTCACTCGCTAGAAAGCAACCGTCGCGAGGATCCGACACTACACTTGCTGCTTGTGAAGCGATTTTGGTTAACTACAATTAAATCATCGATTAATGAACAATCACATTCGTGTCTGTCTCTCACAATATCAAAACACAATTAAACGCGAGATTAAACGTACGTTAATAGAAACTGTGATCGCTCGTTGAACATTTAACGTCGCGGCATTACTCGATTTACTCCGCTCGTAATTCTTTTATCCGTGTTCCGAAGAAAACGACGGCAAGTTCATGCTGAAGTCGTGCGCGAGCGACATGACGCAAGTCAAGTTGACGGTTGAGAAAAGCGAAATTGTCCGAAAGAATGTAATATTATCGAAGAACGTCACTGTTATCGAATGCGAGATATATCTCGGTCGGATACCGTACAAATTCCGCGAAGCACATGCATTAAATAAACATTCGGTATCACATATATCTGCACATATCGCAGTAATCTGAACCGCCGGACAATACATGTATTACTCCGAGCTGCGATCCGAGAACGGCGATGACGAAATGGAGTCGCGGCGCTGCGGCGACTCCGAGCAGCAGGGATGTAATGGAGATAGGCTGACTCCACTGACTGCGCACAACGAACGAGCGCCGTACCCTACCCCCACTACATCCCCACTACTCATGTTACCGAGAGCCGCGGCCGCCGCGAGCGCCGCGCACGCGCGCACCGGCCGCCGCGCGCCGCGCGTCGCGGTCCCATTCAAACTGCTCTCGGTATACGGCGCGGAATTTAAATGAATACGGAGATATATCGGTTTCGATAATACCGACTTTAGACACATACTACGTTTACGCGAGCGTTACTTTTGTAGTAACTTACGATAATTCACTCGTTTACGCGGAGTAAATTATCGTAAGTTACTACAAAATCCCGTTTACGCGAAGGAATTATCGTAAGTTACTGCAGAAGTAACGCTCGCGTAAACATAGTAACAGTATAAGTACATTACATACAGTAGGGACTATCAATAGGACGACCGCTAGAAAAGTTCAGTGTCCCTACAGCGTCGTCTACAATGGCAGCAGGAGTGGTGGATTAAGACTGTACGACGTCAGAGTAAGCTGGTTTTATGGTGTAATAGGGCGTAGAGTAAGGCCGTAAGCGAAATGGTTGAATTCCATTTCCTACAGTCTGCTCCCTTACTGTCCCTTACTCTCAGCCAATGAGAGTTCGACAGTAACAAAAGCGCACGTGACAGGGAGCCGGTCAAGCCGGTGTAGTTTGAATTGTCTTCTTCTTTGCCTCTTTACATTAGCGTATGTCATATCCATCGCGTCGCATCACGCGACGAATATGATATACGCTAACGTCAATAATTGTGCGTTGACTTCCGACTTATGACTAA
>NW_020213109.1:321988-397105 GCF_003070985.1 Temnothorax curvispinosus
AAAAAATCGTTAATTACAACCTAAAAAATTCAAATGCTATTTGGTTGGCAATAGGCAATAGGCACAGAATTTCCAACGTGACGGAAACTCTGTGTCTATTGCCTGTGTCACTGTTTATTCTGCATTTATACATGATTTCTGATTTCTATTCCCTGTTCCTATTGCCTGTTGCCTGGCATTGTGCAAGGGGCTTTATTCTTCGAGCTCAAAGAGAATAATCGACTGTGATTGGTCTATTTCCTTACGGCCTTACGATTATGACTAAAACTTTGTTACGTGCAATGGCCTTAAAGCCCCAGATACACACTTTTTCGTAACAGTAACAGTAGAATATCGACCAATCGCGTTGCTCGATTCGAATACGACCGTACGTTCCCGAATCGAGTAACACGATTGGTCGAAATCCTACTGTTACTGTTACGAAAAAGTGTGTGTCCGGGCCCTTAATCTCATCACCAGCATGGAAAAATCAAAGAAAATCAAATGTCGATAAATATAGCAAAATTTAAACGAAAAATTTGTATATTATTATGTCGTCTAGATATATGCATATGCATCTGCGAAACATCCGTATAATAATAAATCACAAAATTTATAATTGTTTAATTGTAATGTTAGGTCTACAATGCGAGTCGTAAAGTCGTGAGTCGTAAGAATTGACCAATCACAATAGAATTTGAGGAGAATAATCGACTGTGATTGGTCAATTCTTACGACTCACGACTTTACGACTCGCATTATTGTAGACCTAGCATTACGCGAATTTTCACGTAAGATCGATCGGCTTCAACTCTTCAATAGTACCTTGTCGATGCTATACGAATGCATCATCACAATTTACGAATCGCAAACTGCGAATACTGTGATCAGTGCGATCTGTCATATTTGGTGATTCTGGTCACAGCTCAGCCGTCACGGGTCATAAGAACGTTGCAGGACACATCCGACCATTCGGATCATGATTGAGAGCATCGTGTTCAACGCATTTGGAGTGTATTGAAAACAAAAAGTGTCCGGCGACATAATTAAATAAAACGAGTATTTTGTCGCAGCTCGCCTGTGCTTTTCCCTTAAAATGCCGGTGAGCATAGCGTGATCTCTAAGATGAAAATTCGGAGCTGCGCGTAGGCAAAGTGTGTTTCTTCTCTCGAATTTCTGGCGAGAATATATAACTGAGAATAAAATAGTAAACCCCATCGCGTGCACGATGACCACATTAAGCGGATTTATAGAATTCTTCCAGAAAGGCAAGGTAAAGATGGATTTGTGGCGACTAGACTAACCTAGAATTAATTTTCGTTTAAAATCTACAATAACTCGTCTTTTCCATAATTGTTATCTAATGTTGTCTAATGTTGTTTAAATATACAATATACATAGCGTAACATATTCTGGAAATTAATTTGTATTCTTGTATTTTACAATTGTTAAAGAAATGCGTTTGCATATTATCATATGTATTGCAATTGCAGACGTTTAGGCCAAAGAAAAAGTTTGCTCACGGAACATTGCGTTACTCTTTATACAAGCAAGCTCAAGCGTCTCTTAATTCTGGGATCAATCTGAGATCTGTCGTCAAATTACCTCCCGGAGAAGATATGAATGACTGGATTGCCGTTCACGGTACGTAAAATATTTAATAGCAATTTAGCAATATAAAAGTTTAAATTTATGTAAAAGTTTTGTTAGAAATATTTTGATATTTTCTTGAGCCTACCTTGAGAAAAATATCCTAAATATTTCAATCTTATCTCATTTTATAAACGAATATCTTGTTTATATGAAGAGAATATTGGAGAGAATACAATAATAATATATATTTTTCTTTTTTTTTTAGTTGTGGATTTTTTCAATAGAATAAATCTGATATATGGTACTGTGTCCGAGTACTGCGATTCAGCGTCTTGTCCAGCAATGAGCGGTGGAGCACGTTTTGAATATTTGTGGGCAGACGGTGAAAAATATAAAAAGCCAACAGCGTTACCAGCGCCACAATACGTTGCTCTTCTCATGGATTGGATTGAAGCTCAAATAAATAACGAGACAGTTTTTCCAGTGTCAACAGGTTTGACATTTATTTTATAATGACAAATGTTTTATAAGATTACTCTAATATAGAGTTATCTTATTTTATATCAAGATTTAATCATAAATTATTTTATTACAGATGTGCCATTTCCCAAAACATTTATACCATTATGTAGAAAAATCTTGACCCGCCTCTTTCGAGTTTTCGTTCATGTGTACATCCATCATTTTGATCGCATTGTAGCAATAGGAGCAGTAAGTATATCAACTGGAGTACTTTTAATATTTTACTACATTACAGAGATCTTTGAATGTGTACGTTATTATTATTTTAGGAAGCGCACGTGAATACATGTTACAAGCATTTTTACTATTTTGTGACAGAATTTGATTTAATTAATCCTAAGGAATTAGAACCGTTAGCCGAAATGACTGCTAAAGTTTGTAAGGATAGTATTTCTCCTACTCAAAGCACAGCACCATCGAGCAATCAAGGCAGATAGTTATTTTGTAGCCATATTTGATAAAACTAATAATTACAATTTATTGTAAAATAACCGAACTTCCAGACAGACAAAGAGGAGAAAACTTTAGGCTCATTTCATGTGCGAATAGAATATAGTTTGTGACATATTACTAATTATATACCATTTAATTAGTTCTCTTTTACCAAGAGAGAAAAGTTACTAATACGATGTATTTTATTTTTACAAAATTTTTATTCTAATATAAATTTACATTAGAATGCTTAAAGCATAGTCATGGGTGCAATTTTTAATAAGCTGTTATTATATATTTTGCCTAATTATTTCAAAAATTAATATAACAATTGATATATACTCAATATTTATATCTACATACTAGTTAAGGCATTGTAATACAAAAGTTGAATCTCAAATTTCTTTGTTATGATAAACATTTTACATTTAGATTGGAAATGTTTCGTTGAATCTCAAATATTTTATTTCTTCTAGTTCTTTAGTTGAGTATCTTTCTCGCGTTGTAAGACATTGTATTAGATAATTGTATATAACATTGTTCACTTTTCTAAAAATTAATTAAGTAATTTTCGTATTTTTTATTTTCTATATATAGATCTTATTTGAATTTATCAGATGTATGAAGACATTTACCTTCTTTGTGAAATATGATACTATAAATATTAATTACCCAAGAAATGTGCAAAAATTTCATGATTACAAAATGATAGAAAATTTGTAATTAACAATTAGTAGTTCGAACATTTATTCCCCTTGAAATATAAAGCTTATTTAGATCTGCGCAACATACATAATAATAATAAGATAATAAAATTAAAAGAATAATGTGTGCAAGAATGGATATTCGAAGAATATAAGGCAAACAAACATTGCCACAAATTTTTGTAAATATATGCAGGAAATACATATTTCTATACCCATTTCTCTTTCTACACTAAAATATATCTATATTTTAACTCCAACATTTTTATTTTATTAGCTTATTTATTTAACAATTCATCACTTAATGTTTGAGCTGACAAAACTTTAATTAATATAATATAGAATTAACGAAACAAAACATTTTGTATCTTTTTATAATCTATATATATATATATATATAGGTAAAGAAAAGGAGGTCAATTTCAGATTTGCACAATCTCATTTATGCCAAAGAGTATTACGCTGGTAATAAATTGTCATTAATTATTTTATATTATACATTAATAGATAAATATAAATTACGTAATTTTACGATTCAATTCTCCAGTACAGACATGTAATCCCTCAAATTCTACCATACCTATTTATATTCTACTTTGCTTTTTAATATGATAATATCGATCATATCCTATTTTCATTTCTGTATTTCTTAAGCAAGTAAATAATATTTATCGATTAATGATGTAATTACAAAGCACGTTTAATTATTTTATTGAAATTTATGTCTGTACTTAAGGTTTAAATTTTATTTTAAACATATTTAGAATTATCATAGTACAGTTCATATAGTACAATAAATAGTCATGTATTTTTCTGTAAATTACAGTCTAGAGAAGTTGTACAAATAGCTATTGAAATATTCCTGCTTCCTTTGTATCTATTTCTAGAATTCATGACATCAGAAATTGTACGTGTACTATGTAAATAAAAATATATTATCTATTTATTGCTTATACATGCCATTTTGATAAATCAAATAAAAATTGCTTTTGTATAGAAATTATTTTTATCTTGTTGCTATCATCTTTTATAATCGTGCATTTGTTTTGGAATATTCATTTTCTTTTTATATTATTTTACAGTTTTATAGACACGAATTCATAATATTCTAAATATATATAAAAAAATTAATTTAGCGATAAGATATACATTCTAATATTATAGAATAAATTTGAGAACAATTCTACAAGCTTACATTAATATTTATTTCTTAAATTATATAATATTGGGGAACTATCCAAAACATATTTTCAACTGTGTTTATTTTCGCCAGGCAATATACATCGATGAACATTTGGTAAATGTTTGGCAAAATAAAACTACAATCTCACATAGACAAAGACACCATTTTTATAATTGTTATTAGAAATCGAATTTATTAGTATTATCAATTTGTACGGATATTTTATCAGAAGTGGAGCAGACATATGCGTATCGTAGTTCTATTTTATTTCTAATTAATATGCTAAAATTTATTAATAACTGATGCTTGAAGATGGTTACACCCTGAGCCAATACATACTTCCACGAATATTATTGTAATCCGGTAAATTTTCAACCGGACCAACTGCCGCGATCACTGGACAGTGATCGAAAATGTATTTCATACCAACATTTTGAATAGTTTCAGCAGTTACGCTCTGAAAAATAAAAATTACATAATTACTTATTAATATATTTTCTAAATATCTTCTTAAACAAATAAAATTTCACTACAATAAATCCTGTTGGATATTTACTCTTTTTGTACTGAATATTTATGCTTTGATGCATCTTATATACGCATACATAGAAAGATATAAACGTTAATCTCTTGTATAATAGTGTTTTAATCCATATAACAGAAACTACATACATCTATCCTCATCTCGAGCTCATGGAGTGGAACACGGCGATTATAACATAACATTTGACGGCCAATATCTTCACAAACGGCAGTAGTCCCGTCCAACTGTAAGAACATGTTGGTTTTAAGAATATTCTTTGCACGTGCCACATCTTTCTCAGTAACCGATGTGCACAGTTTCATCCATTCATGTTGAATATGCGCTGTCATATCGTCACACTGCATAGGATCACAAACAAAGTATATACCCCAAAGTCCTGTATCCTACAAAATTAGAAAATGATACATTTATTATTTTTTTCGAATCGATTTGATACGTGCATTAATTGTTATAAACATGTTTTCACACGCGAATCAGCAACATTTATTTAATACATACTTTATAACATGTATTGAAACTCTGGTAGCTATGGCATAATCCTTGTTCTGCACAAGCTTTAGCTAAACTGCTTGCGTTATTTACGCCTCCTCCTTGACTACGATCCCATCCTCCTATGAGGGTATTTGCGACCATCAGAGGAATGTTGTCTGCCTCAGGCCATCCAGCACCTATAACCAAAATATTTATTGATTATTTCATAAAACGTTACAATCAATTCTTCTAGAACATTAATTTCTAATACCTTCAATAGCAATCGCAATATGGGCGAGAGGAATCGAATCGTCACGTACTCTTATTTCGGAGCCTGTATAGCGACAAGATTTAACGTAGTCCGGAATGGCATCATATTCCGGTCCTGTCATTTTGCCGAAATGCTTATCAGCAAGTTCGATTAACTGATTGTGATCTACACCACCAGCACCAGCCAATACGAATCTAAAGAAATTGATATTTGCACTTTTCGATCACTGATAGTAGATTATAGCTACATAAAGTAATGACCAATCGACAAGACTCTTACCTGGACGGACCATAATGATTTTTCACATACTGAACAAGATCGTCTCGCGAAATACTTTTGATATTTTTAGTAGGCCCCAGTATCGTTCGTCCTAAAGATGTTCCTTGATACGCAGCAGCATGCAAGTGATCAAATACAACTTCTTGCAAATTCGTTTCAACTTCCTGCATTTCGCGTAAGATAACACCACGTTCCCTTTCAATCTCATTTTCGCCCAGCTTTGAATTTTTTATAATATCACTTAGAATCTCAATAGCTTTCGGTACATCTTGCGACAAGCATTTTGCATAAAACACTGTTTGTTCTCGACTTGTGTAAGCATTCAGATGTGCTCCCATATTCTCTATTTCTAATTCCAAATCAGTTTGAGATCGTTTAGCGGTTCCCTATAAACAAAAGATTCTAATATCAGTAGAAGATATGACAATGACTTATTTAAAAGGCTAAACATAAAATTATACAACTTATAGAATCATATATTATAGTTTTATTATCTCAAAATTTAATTTGCTCCAACGTGATTACAAGCAAATTACTGCGCGGAACTTGAAGAACTATACCAAAAGTCACTAACCCAACTAATTATTATTCCTCATTAGTGACGCTATTTAGTTTACCTTAAAAGCCATATGCTCCATGAAATGAGCAACACCATTGTTCTCGTCTGTTTCATATCGACTGCCTGAGTCTATCCAAAGACCAACAGTAGCTGTTGCAGCTCCGCTATCTTCGCTGGCAACTCTCATTCCACTATCCAAAGTTGTAACTCTGGTAGCTGGTTGATTGATAAGTGTTTCTTTCAAGGAAGCGGCGGTTGACTGCCATTGTTTTGATACCTGAATGCATTAAAAAAGCTTAAGTATATACCTCCCACTAAAAATATACAATAATTTGTACACATTTAATTTATTATAACAAAATTATAATTCTTTTATTAATAAATCTAAATATCTTTTAATACATTACATTTCTACTAAACATCTGAATACATCTGACATTTTACTAAATAAAACTTTATATGGCATAAGACATGAATCTTAAATTTCAATAAATGCCATTTGTTACATTAATATTCCTAATTAATTAATGACAAGGTATATATGTGTACTATTAAATGTTCTTGTTTATGAGGAATCACATACATCAAATCACACATCACACATCTGTCAAAAAAAATATTGACCAAGTAAGGTAAATATGTATTCGAATGCATTTCAAATTTTATTGAATCTGACAACAAAATAACGTAAAATAATTGTTTAGATAGTTTTTGCACATTGTATATCCTAAAATTATTATTTTTTCTCTTATTACGTAAGGGGAGGCTACGAAAGAGACATATCTCTAGGTTAGCTCGTGCGCAACTATGAATGGATCGACTGTGAAGCTAAAAACCGCTATTACGATACGATGACTGCACATTGTGAAATGTAATCGGTTTTACCTTTACGAGGCTGGTTTTATTAGAATATGTGCGCAGGGCGCTGCTAATTTTTAGCAGACGGGTGGCCATTTTTCCGATTTATCGAGTGAAGCTGACGATTACTGTCGCGGTGAAATGAAACACGATGGAGTCGATGGAGAACACAACGAAGAATCGATGTAAAATATGCTGTGAGATGGCGTTGTATTGCCCTGAAGTTGCGTACACAGACATCACAAATGATGCAAAGTTGCACCACATGTGCGTATTTGTGAGTGCCTGCAGCCGTATGATTTACCGACATTATCGTTTTTCGATGGATCTTTTAATTGGCTTTACAGAATTGCAAGTTTTTGGTCTAGAATTAAAGTACGCACAAAAATCTAAGGCAGAAAACGCGATTTTATATCAAAAACGCCACAAAATTAAAAATGTTACTTATTTGGGCACATACGCAGCTGACGACAATATTTGCTTAAAACAAAAATTCTGCAGTTTATACATACATAATTTTTATCATCTGCCCTTAGTAGAATTATTCATATTTATTGCTCGTCATGAAAAAAATAAGATTAAATTAGAAACAACGTGTTTTATATTTAAATATTTTGCTCTAATTTAACGAAAAATGATTGGCTGCGATGACTGCGAAAGAGCCAATAGACGATCCGTCTAGAGAAACTACGCACTTCCGTTGCCCAGAACGGATCTCCAGCTCTCCAGGTGACTCGCGGTTCTACACAATTCTTACAATCGAAGCTCGAGGTACACGTAATGAGTTTCGCTCGGCTCGTCTTCGCCATATTTTGCAGATCGAACGAGGGGCTCGGCAACGCCATTGTCTGCGCATCACGTTAATTTTCCGTTTGCGGTTCGCCGTGAAACAGCGAACAGCGAGCGTCGCAGAGTTGCCTGTCATCATCGATCCGGAGCTAAGTTTGTTGCACGCGGGGGACGAGGAATCGTTGCAGCGGGTAAGATTTATTCATCGACGCTACGGAGTACCCTGACGCTCGCGACAGAGACTCCGCGTCGTGGCTTCGCCGAGATATCCGGTTCGAGCCGCGTGTTTTTATCCGAAGCGTTTGGCGGACGCGTCGCATTCGGAACTCGGGACGCCCGACAGTCCGCTCTTCGTCTGGTCGTAGTGGTCGTTGCTGCTTGTTCCGGAGTAGGTATCATTTGGCGTAAAGCGCGTCACTGTCGAGATGCATATAAAAAGCTGCTGCATTGAATCGATTTCTACTCTTTTTCTTTTTTTGAAATATCTTTAAGCAGTCACGATTTTTAGACGAAGAATTTTAATTTTAATTTTAATTTTTGAAGCTTTTGAAAGGACATTTAGATATCCGTGTCTTAATAACGTATTGGAATATTGTGATAGTTTTTATAGTTTCTTATTTAAGTTAATATATATAATATGGTATATTTTTATTATTTTTGTCACTGTTACGTATCTCCGTTTTCAAATATTACTTTGGAAACTAAAGTACATTTTTATTTTCTTCGAATTGATTAAAGAATGCATGATTAAATTTTAATTTTACATATGAACTTAAGATATCTTGAGTATATAATACTTTTGTCAACAATACAACTTAGAAATGTCAGAAGAATAAAATATTAAATACATAACTTATATTTACCTTCTTACATGTATCCCAGTATACTGGAATACATATTTGTACATATACTTACAAAAAGAATGGAATTAATGTTTTAAATTTTTCCAGTCTTGTTAAATAAAACTATCAACTATTATTTTGTCACTTTGTTTGGAATATATGTCGTACAGTTATATACATGTATATATAAAACTAGAATTTTCTTAATTAAAGATATGAGAAAATAATTATTTTTGTTTTTTCTTCCAGAAATTGAATAAATGTGCAAACGACATGTACAGCAATAATAACATCGACCCTTGGGAGCCTGGCTACGGGCCAGAAAGAAGAAGTCACAATTCTGACTATGACTACCGCAGTGATTATGGAAACAACAGGTCGCCGGAATATCCGGATGTTGATCACCGTGATGTTGATCACCGTGATAGGGACCGTCGTAGTCCGGATTACAGAAATCACCGTGGAAGAGACAGAGACCGCGAAAGGGATCGTTCGAGGGATAGGAGAGATCGTAGCAGAGACGATCGTGATCGCAGCTATAGGGATCGCGAGGATCGTTATGGGAGACAAAGAGATAGAGACTCTGTTGAAAGAGATAGGGATAGGGATAGAGACAGGGACAGAGAGAGAGACCGTTCCAGACGCGACAGGGATCGGGATAGAGATAGGGACCGTAGGGGGAAACGGGAGGATCGGGATCGCGATCGCGACGACGATCATAGTCGAGAAAGTTTGGACTTTGAGCATGACCATGGTCGTGCCTATGGCTCGTCCATGGAAGGGATCCACTACAAATCACAATCGCCCAACAACACCATAATGATACGTGGGCTCGCTCAGCATATTACTGAAAATGACGTAGGTTGTCAACTTTGTGGCCTAACATAGTGGCCACATCGTGAGCCAGCATTATCGAGCGTGGCATCACTATTATTATCATGATGTGTGTATCACAGGTGCGGCAAGACATCCTCAACTGTGGTCTCATGCCTAAGGACATCAGGCTGATTCGAAAAAAAGATACAGGTAACTATTACACTGTGTTTAAAAATCTTAACATCCTTATAATGTAATTATCGTATACATACTGAGCTCAACTGAATTGTTACTTGTAATATTGTTGCGTATCGTTAGGCTTATACAACCATTAGCGTTTACCGATTTAAATTGCATAAAAACGGGACAAAAACCGTATCGTGTATGAAGTTTACAAGAATTTCTTACAAATTACTACTTATTTAGAATTTTTCAATAATTTTTATTATATATTTCTTGATACCAACCATACATATTCTTCGAAATATTATTGGTTTGGCTGTTGATTATTATATATTCTTGGTAAAAGGTAAGTATAGAAAAATATAGGAGAGGGTTTTTGAAAGAGGACATTAAGTTACTTGTCAAGATTACATAAAACCGCTCAATAAAAGCTTTATTAAATTTTTTTAACACAATTATCTACAAAAAAAAGCTCGCGTTTTTTAATGATTCTTGACTTATTTCAAGTAAGATAATATAACTTATATTTATAATTATAGGAGCATATAACAATTCTTCAGTTAGGATACTCTTGTTACATATGAAGACATTATTTTAGTAATAACAACTATTCTTTTGTTTCTCTTGTAATATGAAGTTTCAAGGAAAATTGAAAGATAAATGCTTTAAAATGGATATATTGAGAATATATCTATTGATTTTTACTAATTAAAGATATTTATACTTGAATTTTCCTTACTGTCTCACTTTTAAAGATTCATATTTCAAGTGAAAATAAAATAATATTGTAAATTATTAAAACGATGTATTTCTTAGTAATCTATATACAAGCTCTCGACTATAGATTATAAACAGTATATACACGATTAACATGTGTCCGGGATCGGTTTTTGTTGCCGGCGTCTTTTTATTTGCAAAAGTCTCTACGTCGTTCTCATCCGTGGTATAAAAGTTTACGTGGTAAAAGGGTAAAAGAAGACTGAAAAAAATTTTTTTATCTCGGCGTTTGAGAGAAACAAAAATTCTGTAACTTTAAACGTTAAATTATATACGTATCCCGATCACGTATATCGGTGAACTGCGGTCTCTCGCACGGAATTCGTTCTGCTGAAATTTAGGTAAATGGAAAATGAATGCAAGCGACGAAGCGAAGAGACACTTCGTTTGAAACTCAGTCAGTCAATGGTCGGTGCTGTGATTGCCTGCCCTCTCAGAGTAGAGAAACCCAGGCACAAACGTGGATTAACTCTGGATATGTGTGTATTTGCTCTGTATAGGTGCTTCGCGAGGTTTCGCATTCGTCGAGTTTAACGCGACTCAGGAGGCCGCACGATGGATGGAGATGAAACAGGTAGAAAGAAGTTTGGTCCAGATACCCAAGATGCGTTGTCGCACGCGTGCCACCGACTGCCCCGTGGCGGCAAGGCACGGTAACGCAGCCCTCTGGCCCTCCCCGTGGCCACGGCTGTGCACCTATAAAAAACTATTTCAATCTACCGTATCTAATTATTTATCTAGGAATCCCCACATATTTTGCAGACTTTTCTTAATTCGCTCGCAATATTCGCGCAATATCGGCTTAAGTTTTGCGATTGACTGAGATTCCGCCGCCGCGTCGCGTCTGCTTTTATCTATCATAAAAATTCGTGGACTAACAATGAGGATCGGAGGAGGGTCATTCCAGTCGTCTTATATATCATTTTGATTCACGTATTTTCTATTTGGCACGACAATCATTCCGAACGACAATTTTTGCTATCCGTGTAATCCGCTTTTATACCTTTATACTTGTGTCTTTGCTTCTTCCGTTTCGCTTAGTTCTTGATGCAATCACTTACGACGTTCAAAGTCTCTACGGAGATTATGCACGAAAGAATTTTTTATTCGCATAAAAATTCATACGCGCGAGCAATTCTCGTGTTTCTTGCCTGCACTTTCTTACGGAAGTTTAAATTACGATTGTCCACATAAAGTCGCGCATGAACAAGTCGGTCTGCAAGCGGTGTGGAATGGCCCACGTTAATAGGCCCACGAGGCTTTGTTCGCTGTTTGTTCGAGACAGAAAGCTATGAAGTAGAAAACTATAATTTCGTCAACCAAGAAGAAAGTTTACGGGATAAACAAGAGGCCTTAGGAAGACGTTGGACGGGATAACACTGAAATTCTCTGTTTCAGGGAGTGCTGATGCTGCAGGATCAATATCGCGCACTGATGCAGTACAGTATACCGAAAGAGTGCCATGTGGATAAACCGCCGGCGAAAAATACGCAGGATTGGCACTGTGTTAAGGTGCGTACCATGAGTAAATGGGTCTTTGCTCTTTCATAGAATATATATCACGTTCATGAATAATTCACCACTGTTACATTTGTTCCATGTTCCATAGTGTGGGGCACACAATTTCAAACGACGTGAGACTTGCTTCAAGTGTTCCGCCTCGCGAGCGGAAAGCGAGGAGGGCGGAGAAGGTAGCGACGAAATCAGCCCGCATCCCACGAACACCGTACTTTTACGGGGATTGGATGTGTTAACGACTGAGGATTCGGTTCTACAAGCGATGAAGAATCTGTCGTCGATGCCGATACGTAGTATTCGCATCGGTCGCGATTCTCTCACAAATACATCCAGAGGAGTGTGCTATCTGGAGATGGGCAATGTAGTAGATGCCATGTACTTGCATACCGCGCTCACAAAACAAGGACTGGTGGTCGACGGCAGGAAAGTGGAGATAACGTACTGTAAACTTCATCAAATTAATAATACGAATGCGTGGAAGTCGAACGACACTCAGCCACAGAGGTACACCTTGGACGACGTAGCTCAATTAGCTGAATACAGTGCCAACTTGTATGCCAAAACGCCTGCACAAAAGGCCCATTATCTTCAGTATTACACGCAGTACTATCAAAATCAAATAATGCAGGGTTCGGCGATCACATTGCCGTCCCTGAATCAAACAGACCGAGTTAACGCGGCCGCGGCGGTAGCGCAGTCCGCTATACAACAATTGCAGGCATCTAGAAAGCTAGGAAGTGAAACCGACGAAGTGAAGGGACGGCCGACCCCTACAGCACCCACCAGTACGGCATTAGCCAGTGGAAGGGTTCCCGCACACTCCAGCGATGGGAAAGTATACTGTAAGTTTCTATAGGATACACTTTTTAAGTTCATTTTAAATTGGATCTTTAAAATTATCTTATATTTATTATTTCTGCAGCTGTACCGGACGTTAGCACTTATCATTATGACGAATCATCTGGCTACTATTATGATCCTAGCACGGGATTATATTACGACCCAAACTCACAATATTATTATAACAGTCATACGCAACAGTTTCTTTATTGGGACGCCGAATCATTCTCTTATCAACCAGCTAAGGTAATTGAAATTGAATCTTATGAAAGGATAGCATGTTAATTTGTTTAAAGATATTACTAGAAATAATGTTTTCATATTTCTTGTGTATAGTCTACTGCAAGTACGACACAGGGAGCTACAAACACGATAACAGCGACAGCAAGCAGTACAGATTCCGCGAGCACGATCAGCAATCAAGCTGCTTTGTCGGCCGCTAATGCGGCTCAGGAGGCGTTAAAGGAGGACGAAAGTAAGAAGAAAGACAGCAAACAGGACAAAGTGAAAGTAGCGAAGAAAATAGCGAAAGACATGGAACGTTGGGCAAAGACTTTGAATCAGAAGAAAGAGAACGCCAAGAGTAATTGGAACTCTGAGTTTGCCGGTATGGATGGCAATCAAGGTATCGGAAGTGGCGCGGCGGACGCGGGATATGCTATCCTGGAGAAGAAAACTATCGCGAATCCTTATCACGAGGACGAAGATCAAAGCGGTAATGGATTGGTAGCTGCTTACGGAGGCGGTAGCGATACAGAGGAGGAGATAGAAGACGTGCAACAGGAAGAGAAACAACACACGGATTGGAGTAAGCTGGCATGCTTACTTTGCAAACGACAGTTTCCAAGCAAGGAGGCGTTACTCCGTCATCAACAGTTGTCCGATCTTCACAAACAAAACCTGGAAAACTGGTACCAAGTACGCGGTCTGGATCCCAATGATCCGCAACAGAGGAACAATAAATACAGAGACCGCGCCAAGGAAAGGAGGGCCAAGTACGGTGAACCTGAACCACCGCAGCCCAACAAATTGAAAGAGAAATACTTGAAGACGAGAGTGGAGGACATGTCAGTATCTTATGAGGAACCTACACGAGCCGGTATTGGATCCGATAATGTCGGCAATAAATTACTGCAAAAAATGGGCTGGAGCGAAGGAATGGGATTAGGAAAATCGAATCAAGGTAGAACTAGTATTATCGAAGCCGAGAGACGCGTCCCTACAGCTGGCTTAGGAGCGAAGACTTCGTCGTACAGCGCGTTACCGGGCGACACCTACAAGGACTGCGTGAAGAAGATGATGTACGCGCGATACCAAGAATTGTCTGACACGTAATACGTAGGATATGGTTAAAATAGATTTTATATATACACACACAAGTTCTTGTACTCCATTTTCCATAGACACATAATTACACGCTCGTATTGTTATCATTCGAATATTGTAATAGCAATTTACTTATAACTGCACAGTGATAGTCAATTCTCGGGGACTGTTGCATTCGCCATGCAATACGCATTTTATACATCCTTGTGCAAAGTCCCGTCCTCGTGTGCTTTAATGATGTTCTATATCTATAATACATTTCTTTTTTTTTCTGTAATATATACGGTACACTGAAATACAATATATTGTCAAGGTATACACGTACACACATACGCGCCATTTTATTTATATAACATCAATGTTACTCGCAAACTGAAAACTAATCAGATCATATTTCTGGTTTTTTCGAGGATGCATTTTCCGCACAGAATCACTCTGTCAAACTATGATTATTATATCATTGACATCATTGTGCAATGCAATAATATTTGCCCACGAATAAATTATACATAATTGAATAGTAGTAAAAAATTCTTGGCAAACAAATATAATCTTGTTAAAAATGATTCTTGAGTTGTATTTAGCAAGTTAAATTATTTGGAACGTGAAAATGTTTTATGATTTAACAAGTTATATAAAGTTGTATTAAAAATAAATATCATTATGAACTATGAACATTATTACATTATGCAAAATATCTGTAGTAATTTTTCTTAGTACCGTCTGCAAAGTGTCTTGCTTCACGAAAATATCATTAACAGTGAAGTCAGTTTTATGATATTTTTGTTAAAAAGATTGTGTGATCTGTTGTTTACGCAATTCAATATGTTTGTCTTCATATGTATTGGCGCATCTTATATTTATTATATCATCGAAGTCTAGAATTTCGCATTCATTTAATCTAATTAAACTGGATATATTAAAGATATTTAGCATCTTGGTTATTCTCGTACACACATATATACATTTATTTTTCTTTTTTGTTACAGTTTTTGGAGGTAATGCATTATATTTATCACTGTATACATTTCTAACATCGTTTTTGTAATTTACTTTTATTTTTCTAAAGTCATCGACGTCATCGTGCAAGATTCATGTATTAAATAATAGACGGAAAATTAATGAATGTACATGCAGCGTTATTACTAATATACATATTGAGAACATGTGATTTTTTTCGTAATAGATTAAACTTTATAAACTTATTTGTCTTATTTGACCAGAATTCTAAAACTCTTGTTCGTGTTCCAATAATTTCCTTATGATCGAGAAATACGATATTGACAATAAGAAGTAAAAAATGCTTGATTAAATTTTTTGATCAAAAATTACAAAAAGTATAAATTCAATTTAATAGTTTAAAAGAAATATCTAAAAATATAAATATACATCACGATAAGCGTGTTGTATGATTTTTGAAGAGATCCAGCGATTATTACCAGACATCATGTATATAAATAGAAATAGAGATTTGCTTATGATAGATAATAATATATCTCCAAAATTAAAAAAGTTTAATTGCTAAAACACTTCAAGTTTTGTTTCCTTCACACTTGAAACATTAAAAATTTTGTATTACATTTTTTAAATATATTTCTTGAATGATAGGCATTATTTTAAATATTCACAAAGTGGTATGTATATATAATTTTACTTATTTTTCTAAAATCCAACACTTTCCATTATCATGTTCTCTTTATCAGTTAATAAACTTAGTTTTATTGTTTTACAATACCTCATCACATTATAACGATATACTTAAATTATTAATATTGTTCTGTCACTATCATTTTTCGTTACATTCAAAGATAAAAAAAAAAATGAAGTATTGTATACTTCTAAACTATGTTTATTCATAATTTATAAGAAATCAGATATGTAATTAATATCAAGCATTAGACTGAGCAATGTTAGATAATCTCTGATTCATTCACGTTTGAATATTTATGTAATAGTACATCAAATCTTATTTTGTAACAGAAAAATGTTTTATATCTAAAGTATCTAGTAACAGTCAGTAGAAGAACACTGCACTCTATTATAATTTATAACATAAAAGGACCAGAATCTCTTTGGGTATCAGGTAAGTATCATTGACCAAAGATTAATATACTTTCTATGTATGTGAAATAGATTTGTACCATTAAATAGCAGCTTTTTTTACATGATAAATATCACAAAAATATGAAATTAAATAATTTAACGATAGTGTAGTTGAATATTACATATCTAAATGGTATTGCTCTTATTTTAATGAAATAAAATAAGAAAGTATCTGATGATTACAGTCTTCAACTCTTATCAATAACATAACTATATGTTATTACATATTATCTCGACCGAAAATTCGGTTTTGATTTCGGTCAAAATTCAAAGAAAGTTTCAGCGACGTAACCAAAACTGTTTATTTTCTACAGATTTTTCAAAGACTTTAAAAAATATTTTTATTTCACGTTTAGAAATTTTGTTCCTATTCAAGTAATATGATAATACAGATAGTATATAGCATACAGATTGTGATAATAAGTGTAATTATTTTAATAATTAAGGTTCCCGCACAATGAAAAATATAAGGAACAAGAAACAATAAATTTTAGCGATTAGGTCTAAAGAATCAGGAATAAAGCTGGTGTAGCATTGATACACGGCTTCCGATAGGTTAAAAATCTATTGCCTGTGTTTTTCATTGTGCATCCAATTTTATTTTTGAGTCCTTAGTTCTAATCGCTAATATCTGTTCTTTGTTCGTTATATTTTTCATTGTGCGGGGGCCTTTACACTTACAAGTGTTATTATTTTAAATTGACTTTTGATTTAAATTGATATTTATAAATAAAAAGTATATTAATATATATGCGTATATATTTTGGTTTCGGCCGACACATAACCGAATATTCGTATTCGGTTTTGACCGAAATTAAAAAAGATTGTTTCGGTCGGACTCTAATATTATCTTTTATATCTTTGTACAACCTGTTGATAAATTATTATTACCGTTGTCACATCTCACTGTTACGAGTGCTATCGAAAAAACATTATTAAATTTACATACTAGGAAATATTTGTTGTAAGCTTAATTGTTCACACTCTTAACACACAGAAGTGAAATATTTTTTCAATCGTTAAAAAAATATCCTTGCAAGACTTAATTATAGTGCTCTATCACAGCATGCTAAAACAATTACATTTATTCGTTGAATTTCTAATATACTTTGTGTAAGATAAAATTTTTTTAATTCTTCTAAAAAATATATAATTTACTACAACAACTTATCTGATTAGCGTCAATTTAAAAAAAGATATAAATGCTAATATTAGATAAAAAACTTGTAAATTAGATATAAGTGCTAATATTAGATAAAAAACTTGTAAATTACACGTCAGCTAAAATCCAAGAGTACAATGGTCGCAATTGATGATTTAATACTCTGTATTCTAGATTGCTAAGACCATCAGTGTCATATCTTCGAGCACCAGTCTCCAAATTTGCAAATCTCGTAGTACTGGGAGGTTCCTTCTTATGCGTCAGCATATAATACTGCGCCACATTAGGCCCGAAGCGCGTTATCTGTGGAATAAAACTATTTAAGTATCTAATAGATACATGTCACATTGATACCGATTTATATTGATCAAACCTGAAAGCCCCTGGACTGTAAACGACTGTAGAAGTCATCGTCCTCTCCGCCCCAACCGTAGAAAACATTAGAAAATCCGTTTACTCTTTCAAACTGTTTCCTCGTCAAGGCTATCGCGCCTCCAAACAGGCCGGTGTAAGGTAGATTATATCGAAAGGTATTTACACTGGAGCTCATATGCCTGGGCATTTTGGTGCACGCGTAGATATTGTCGGGATTCTGCGGTATCAGGTCTATGTCTTGGAAAATGAAACAGTGGAAATCGTTGATCTTGGTGGCCTCGGCGTAGCCGACGTTGAAGAGCTTGGCGCGATTGAACTCGCGCATCGGGCTCTGCTCGATCACAAATATCCGGTAGTCCAGGTTCTGCGACTGCAGAAACGGATGTATGTAATTCATGAAGATGGCAAGCTGAGTCTGCCGGTTGCGGTACGGCAGGATGATGGCCACGTTGAAGAGAGGATGGCAATTGAGGGGCTTCCACTGGCCGCCCGGTAGGATGCCGAGTCGACGTGCCATCACCACCGGATCCTCCCGGGGATGCTCCTCCGGATAGAGCAGCTGGGAGGACCCGCTGACGGGGATCACGCAGGAATTGTCCCGCGGCGGGTACGATCTCTCCATCTCGTCGTAGATGTTCTCAGTCTTGATGTAGGCGTAGTGAGAGGCGAATCGCGCCGGATGAAGACAGTAGACCAGCAGGAGCGTCATCGTCACCGTGTAGGACAGTCCGCGCGCGTGATTCAGGAAGATGATTTTCAAGATACTGACGAAGTTCTTCATCCTGCTATAACCTATGCGGTCGACCGCCAATAAACATACCAGTCGAAGGGAGTGATTCACGGAGACGGGCCGCGAGTTAGATCCGCGCCGTGCTTTCTGATGTTCGCGCGGACATTTTCGTACACCGTGCACCGTGTCTACCGACTGACGGCGCTATTAAAAGAGCAAAGCAAAAGCCGCATCTTTCCCGAAAGTGTTAACCCTGGAGCGGAGCTGACAGTTGCAGACGACAGACGAGCGGGTGACGCGCGAATGCGCGTGCGCGGATAATCGAGCAAGATGTGTAAGGTAATTTGTAAATAATATATCATTTAAATTTTTTAATTAAGAATCTTCATTTTTTTCAATAATACTTGATAATGGGCGACGAGCACGATACTGATGATGAAATGATGAAGATTCACAATTGTATTGCAGGTTAGGTCTATACTTCTCAAAGTTACTTATGTTATACAACACGCAATGAATACTTTTTGATTAATTGCAATTACGGTAAAAATAAATTTCCAAGATAAAGTGTGGTAGTTTTTAATAAAAAATTAATTGTAATTATTTTTTGTGGTCATACATATTGAATTATAGCTGTTCGCTTTTATCACAGATTGTACATAGCTTTGAAATACTAATAATAAGGAGGGAAGGATGATACACATGAAGGATACATGCAATTTATCAGTTAACACTTTATTTAAACCTCTGTTAATTGTTAACCTTGATATACCAGGAATTTATATACTGATAATTGCACATGTTGCTGAAACACAACTGATGTGTGAACCAGGCTAGATAAATAAATACTCTATACATTGATAGACTCCGTTTGTACGATATAATCATCTGTATTATATATACATTCGTCAATGAACCAGGATAGCACGCGGCGCATCGTTCGGTTTGGTGGATATATTCAGTTGATGAAAAACATTCAACGTGTCCCGCATAAATTTATCCATCATATCCCGAGTGTGTTTCGGTGTTGGAGCTAGTCTTAATTTCTCTTCGCCCTTTGGAACCGTAGGGTAATTTATAGCTTGCACATAGTGCCCTTTGTCTCTTAATAAATGGTCCGCTATCTGGCTACACACCAATGGATCTCCTATCTAAAACAAAAAAAGAACATAATATTTTATATTAACAATTGTTGTTCAATTACGATGAATGATTAATTAAACCATTTGGTTGCAGCTCACCTTTATTGGAATTATATGAGAAGGCGACGGTTCTAACGGAAGACCGGCGGCAGTAAGAATAGACTTCATATAGGCCACATTTTTCTGGTGATTCGTCCTCAATGACCTGCCCTCGTCCGATGCCAAAATCTCGACGGAAGTCAAGGCTCCGTATAGCACGGTGGGCGGTAGCGAAGTGGTAAAAATAAAGCCGGCCGCGTAACTTCTTATCATATCAATCAGCCTCGCGGAACCAACGATGTAGCCGCCCACGTTGCCAAAGGCCTTTCCCAAGGTACCGGATATAATGTCCATTTTGTCAAGCACCCAATCTCTTTCGCCGATACCGGCGCCGGTGTAGCCGTACAGACCGACCGCGTGGACCTCGTCAACGAACGTTATCGCCCCGTACTTGTGCGCGACGTCGCACAACTCCTTCAACGGGCAAATATCGCCGGTCATAGAATGCACCGTCTCGAACGCCACGATTTTTGGCACGCTTCTGTCCACCTTCGACAGGAGCTCCTCCAGATGGTCCACGTCGTTGTGCCGGAATATGTGCTTCGGCACGCCGCTGTTTCTTATCCCTTGTATCATGGAGGCGTGATTCCCGGCGTCGGAGAACACGTGGCAACCTGGCAGGATTCTGGCTAGCGTAAACAGAGTGGAGTCATTGGCAACGAAGCAGGAGGTGAAGAGCAAACCGGCTTCCTTATCGTGCAGCTGCGCCAGCCGCTTCTCCAACTTCTCATGACCCATGGAGTTGCCCGAGATGTTTCTCGTACCCCCGGCACCAGCGCCAAACTTATCCAACGCTTCTCGGACCGCGTTGATCACCGCGGGATGACGCGACATTCCTAGATAATCATTGGAGCACCATACGGTTATCGGTTTCTCGCCCCATGAGTATTCCATGGCTACCGGAAAGTTTTCAGCCAGACGATTCACCTTCTTGAACACCCGGTACGAATGATCCTTCTTCTTACGCATAATTTGCTCGTGGAAGAATTCCTCATAAGGGAACTGCGCCCCCTCTTCCTTCTGTTCACCTAGATTGATAACATCTTCCTCCATCGCTGGACTGGCTTTCTTGACGGCGTCCCGCTCTCTGGACAAGAAAGGACACTGATTCTGTATAGGCTCGGGAATCGGCTGAGACTCTTCCGACTCCGTCATCGTACTGAACAATCTTGACATCACTGGGCAGAGCTGCCGGTAATTCATTATCAGGGACGTTCCGTAATTGCGAACGTAGTTTGCGGACAGACGAGTCAAGAAAGGGCACGGCATTGTTTTCAGAAGATCTGAAAATACATTGGTTTATAAATATCAAATTGCCAAAATGAAAAAAATAATCGGTAAATGTGTCGTAATGTTCTAAAAATACTTCAACGATATTCTACATTTAAATAATGCTAAGTGAAAGGAATATTGGGGCATATGTTCACAAATTATATAAATCTACAGGTGATATTGAACACGAGATAATACTTGAAAAGAAAAAACCGACGGTAGCATGACAGTGTGCAATCTGGAAATGATCTCAATCCAATAATCGCACGAACGTCCAATCTCCTGAGAATTGCATAATTCGCGTGCGAGGAAACGAGCAGGGAGAGGGGAACGATGACATTAGATAACAACCTGTCATCTTCGACTCCGAGCCTCGCGGAAGCAAGAAAGTAAGGGGGAGGGGAGGAAACGGAATCGCAATCATCTCGACACGTGCAAGACGGGACGAGGGAAAAGGAGAAAGTGACAGAACAGTGACGCAGCACACACCTGTCTGTATATCTTTAGATAGCGGATGCATTACCTTTTGCAGCGTTAACGGGACGACGAGCGCTGGCACCGCGTCGGGCGTACTGTCGGATCAGCTGAAAGCGGAAACGTTAACGCTGAGACTGAAAGTCCACCTCGGTGCGGAGAAACACGGCAAGAGGGAACGCGACGGGATGGCCAAACGAGGAAAGTCCAACTGATTATGCGAGAGAACCCCAACTCCTCATGACCGCTCGGCTCGGCAACGAACCCACTACTGACGCTGCTGACGCACACGACGCATGCGGCCGTATCGTACATACTAGCGTTGGTGAAAACGTCGAATCGACTCGACGGGAGAAACTACCACGACCGAGGCGAGGCCTCGTTCCGGCCCCGTTTCGAAATGAAATTAATTAAAAAAAAAATTGCGTGTCGTAAAAGGTAGAACTAGTGTCGCTCGCGCCTATTACAACGCGTTCACCGTTTATACTCTCGCTTTCGGGACAACCGACGTGAATTATTGTGACGCTGGGCATAATTAATTTTATATCATTATAATTTATTATTTTTTGCACGTAGCGCAAAATCTATAAGAATTTGATGGATTATCTTTCTTGGCGCGGATTGTTAAATCATCGTCTCGAAATTTGCATTAATGACTCGTTTCCTTCACCTGTTGGCTGAATATTATGTACGATACTGCATGAATACGAAATTAGGATGACACTTGAACGTTGAATGAAATTCAAATGTCACTTGACGTTAATATTAAATCTAACATGACGGTGGATAAATAAATCATGTATAGATACGATTAAAAACTTTTAGTTAATTCTTTTTAGCGTTGAATATGTCATTATTTTAGTTATGTATTATAATTAACGTATTAAAATTGTTTTCTGTAAATTCTTTTTTATTTAACTATGCAAATTACTTAATATTTTGCTGTATATCGTTAAATATCTTTAAAACGACATTTATGCAACATGTCAATAAATACATCACATAAATGTGATGTATTTGTCAATTAGAAGCTTATCGTAAAGGAAAAAGATAGCTTTCGTTTTTTGCAACGTTATCGTTTCTTGCAACCTTGAACTTTCCCGCATATCTTTAAGTCGTGATCAGACTACGGATTGGGATTGAGATTGGATTGAAATTTGACCAATTAGAGCAAAGTTTACTAAACTTGAAGTTAGTTTTCTTTATTCTGATTGATTAAATTTCAATCCAATCTCAATCCCAATTCATAGTCTGATCACGGCTTATGGAATGAAGTGACACAGTATAGTGTGCACGGTCGAATATTTAATGCGACCTATTAAAAACTTATTATAATAATCTCTTATCGTGCTCTTGACGATTGAATCTACGTGCATTCTCTGTTCAAAGCTATTTACATAATTTATTCCGACTGGCGGCGTCGCATTCACAATAGTTCACGTTGACTTGAAAAAAAGAACAGCGCGTGTGTCGTGCGAATAGAATTTTCTAGACGTAAAAAATTTCGAGAGAATATTTTCTTTTCGTCGATTAATTTAATCGGAAATTAATTTAACGAACGACGTTTATTTCTATAATATGAATGCAGATTAACTTTTATCTCGATTTAACTTACTTTTTACTCTTTTCTAATTCTAAGAATTACTTCTAAGAATTACTTCTAAGCAATTCTAAGAATTAGAAAAGAATGAAAAGTAAGTTTGATCTATATTGTTATAGAAATAGACAATAATCGCGTAAAGTGAACTTTCGAACTACGATTCGTTGCTTCCAATCTTTCTTCCATATTCTTTTCACGTTAAATAAGAATATAATATTAATAATTCTATCATATTAATCATCAATTAAGTTAATCGTAATTCGAAGTCGCCACAAGTTGTCGAACGATAATAATGACAATGCCGCCAGAATTTGAAATTCAAATCGATGACGTCACTCACCATGTTCATTGATGGCGGGAAGGTAAACTCGTAAACAGGGTCGACGATTGGCGGACGTTTCAACTCTTTCGATTTTCTTTTGAGTCGGCGGGATCTCTTCAAATTTCTGCTGCTCTCTTTAGCTCCTTTCAAGATTTGCTTTCCAAAAAATTGCCGCCGCAGCAATTTTCGAACCACGTAAATATATGCACGTAAAAAAGAAGGGGAGAATCGAGCGAGCGCACGATCTACATCTACGAGGCTGCTTCGACACGACCGAAGTTTTGCGACTGCAAATCAGCAGTTTTCTGAACGGTTCGAAGGTATTATGAGAGAGTGTGTGAGCGAATAAAACGCCGCGCTACGCTTCTTTTCATTCTCGCAATGTCATTGTCGCTAAACATGCGCCGCCGAGCGTCTAATCGCGGATCGCCATTATCACAGATTATAACAATTTCGAGGCGTTTGATCGACTATTGTAGCTGTTTTAGAAGAAGCCGTTTACTCGAGTTTTTTATTCCACCAATAATTCTCTTTTTGCAACATTTAGTTTCTCCAAACCTGGTAACTCAGTCGATCGCTTTAGACATGCGAAAGACTAAGGAAAAGAGAATTTAACTCAACGCAAATTGCACTAAATTATACACCAATCATTAGAGTGCAATCTACAAACAAACTTTGTATATAAATATAGATATATTTAAAATTATAGTTTTAATGACGTTACAAGCGATTTGGCGTAGCAAAATTCAAAGTGCTTCAAAACTAGTTTCGAAATTGCACAAAAAATAAAGCTTATATGTGTTTTATGTTACTGCAGCTGTACGCCGCTCGCAACGTCATATTATATACGCGAGAAATCAGATGGAAATAAAAATTACGATAAAGTCGTGATGTTTATATTCAGAAAGATCATAAGAAAATGTTCAATTCATGTGAGGAATTCCGACAAATACGAAAGCGTTCTAAGAATTTATACATTTGTAATTTTTCCCCTTAAATCTGGGAATTCCAGATTTGTCGGATGCGAGAAGAGATTATCTATCACGTAATAAGTACTGATGTATCATCAAAATTGAAGATAAACTACAAACACAAAACCTATGTTTCTGACTGTAAATATACATAGTAAAACTCCGATAAAAATTCTTTTACAAAAAAAGAAACAACCCAGGTAGCACATACACGTTTCAGAAATATTTTATAAGCGTTTTTTCGAAACGTTTTATAACCGATTTCTAGAAACGTTTCTCATAAGTAAAAATGTCCATTCGAAAAACGTTCGATGGAACACGTTTCTTTTCCGACAAAATAACGTTCAAAAACTATTATAGAAACGTTTTGTTTTAAATGATAAAGACATTTTAGATAAAGACATTTAAAATTCCTACTTTTCACGTCTTTTGAACGTGTTTATTATGACTTTGAGACAGAGAATGTTCCAGAAGCTTTATGCATGTACCATCGATCTATATGAATAAAATGATTTATTTTGTGCAATAATTAGTGCAATATAAATTTAAATGTTTCAAAAAAGGCTATTAAAGCTGTTATATATATGTAGATAAAGCAAATTATAATTTTGAAAGGAAAAATTTAACAAATTGGTATTTTTGTTAACTGTAGAAACGTAAAAAATACGTTTCTTAAATCATGTTTCAAAAACATTTTTGTTCAAACGTTTTTTAATGGTTCTTTACGGCGGTTATGAAACTATATGTATACGTTCAAAAAACGTATATAATATATGAAACTAATATATGCTACCTGGGAAATCTTTAGGATAACTTTAATCATTCTCTTTCCGATTAAATTTACTCGGTGATTAAATTAAATTTACTCGGTGATTAACTTATCGAGTAATATACCTATATAGGGTCGATTTCACAGTCTCCGATTAACTTGATCCTCCGATTAAACTCACTCTTTATCTCTTTCTAACTTTCTCCCTTATGTTTATTTTTATCAATGTAAATTAATCTTAATCTCGGTTTAATTTACTTTTTATCTCTCTTTAATTCTAAGAATTAGAAAGAGATAAAACGTAATTTAAACCGAGATTAAGGTTAATTTACATTGATAAAAATAAACATAAGGGGGAAAGTTAGAAAGAGATAAAGAGTGATCGAGTTTAATCGGTGAAATCGACCCATACACTGCCTGCATTATTTTGTTAACATGGATAGAATTTTCTGTTCGAAAAAAAGGATTAGATTGAGGATAACGAATTATATAGTTCGAATTTCTGCTTCATGCAATTCTACCGGTTGAATTAACAATCGGAGTTATTTGAAATTAAATTTCCTTTATTAGAATGCCTTCGGTATAATTGTAAAATAAACAGTTTTAAAAGTGTATTTGACCATCTATGGGCTATACGAATTTGTCATCGTACAAATCATACAAATTCGCATAACTTTTACTTTTGTTCTTATAAGTTGCCGTGTATTTGATTGATATAATTTTACACCCAAGTTTCTTTCGCATTCCTGCACGCAGCAGAATAAACTAAATAGAAAAAATATAATGAATATGCGAAATCCTACACGTGCAGCGCGGATAAGAATTTAATAAATATTAACCGAAATAATAAATATGCGATGACGTAAATATTATGATTTTTACAAAGTAGTTGCGTGACGTCGTGGCCTGATTGATTATTCCGAGAAAGATTACAATAATTACGGCTTTATAATTATACAAGCTCATAAAGGAGAGATTTTCAGAAGCCAAACTGATCGACTCTATTTTTCGAATTTTTGAATTGTACGTACTAGAAAATGTAATTAGCGTATAGCTTCATTAATATATTTTTTTTTATTCTATAGAGTCGATCAGTCTGATTTCCAAGAGAATCGCATAATTATAAACGACATATCGTTTATAATAATTATATAATAATATGCATCGTTATCGTTCCCGGAGAACGTATGTAAAGAAACGTCATTGCGATTTTTATCACGATCGGTAATTGAAGTGTCCCCTATACTCGGTTACCGCCGCATGATATAAACTCCGATCTTAAAAATTACTTTATCATCTACCAATTAAAAAGAAAAAGCGGAAGAGAGAGAATATATAAGGAGAACCGAGACGCGCCATTTCTAAATATCACAGGACAAAATCTTCCTCGCATTCCTCGCAATCAGCGTTAATCTGGAAACGCAAGAATTCCTTCGTATTTGCGGCGCATAATTTTCATCGCTTTCCGCGCGCATCGACTTTTATCGGCGCGTTTTTACCGCACTTTTATTTGCGCTAAAAGCTGAAACTCGCGCGCGCGCGGCGAGGAACACTTGAGATTCTTGGGAATCGCGAGAGGATTAATTCTTTTTATTTTCCAATTGCGGACAATCCGAACGCGACGTGCAGAATCGCGCTCAAAGTGCTCGGACGCGGGGAGTTCCTCGCAATTTGGAAATTCGGCGAGGGCTTCGAACGCATATCGCGAAGTGCAGTGCACGCACGCGCGCGCGTGTGGATCCAGAATTCCAGATCCCAGCTCGCGTGCATTCCAGGCGCCTGGCCTGGCGCACGCGGGCGCGAAACGTCAAACGTCATCGCGCGGCGCGTGCACGGCAGGCAGCTCGCCTTTGAGGTTATGTTGGAGTATGTTTATCGCTTCGCGGACATACGCAAAAGTCGCGGTAAACGCGATAATGTGACCTTTGGCCGATCGGACGCACAGTTTATTTGCCCCGGTCGCACGGTGCAACGTCCCGCGCTGCACGCGCGTCGCGATGATTTATTTTCGATCCAACGCGCTGACGACCTGCTGGCGAGTTCGATGGTTTTATTGATAATGATAGACTGGTAGAACGTGGCGGAAAATTCGTCATGGCGAGCGCGAGGAGCGAGGTAAGATCGCGTCGCAAGTCGCAACCGATTTTTTTCGCATCCGCTGATCCGCTCTTCGACGACGCAGGCGGACATAACCTCTCCTTGCGACTGATGTCTGTCAGATTAAATTACTTACACAAAAAAAAATGATGTCTGTCAGCGCAGACACGATGACAGCAATGTGGAATTTTGACGAAGCATATCTTGCATATTTTTAAGTTTTTAAAATGTATCTTACGGTTTTAACGGCAATTTTCAAGTAATATAATTAATTTAATTTTAATCACATTAAATGTGATAATTACGATTTTTAACGGAATGTTTTTCATCCCGTTGTTCAAAGCAGTCTGAATGCTGAAAACAAGCGTGACATTCGACAGAATTATTATAGTAATTACTGCTTTTGTTAACTGTAGTTTTCCTTTGTACAGGATAGAACCGTGCTAGAAGCAGAAACTATCTTTCTGTTAATGAAGAAGGGCTTTCCCATCTCTCGCAATGTGAGAGCTCAATGGCTGCTGGAGCATTTGGACTCTGTGATAAGTATACAATGCCCGAATATAAAGAATAAGGAGGAACCGGAGCTGGAAGTAGTATCGGTGCTGCCGAAGGATGAGCCTGTTGCATGGTCTATAGATACCAGCCACCAATTCCTTTATAAAGTTGTTTCGACGACATCGATTGTATTCCTGGCGCACAAATATAGGATGGTCTTTAGCTTAGATTTAAGTCCGTCGCTTGCCACTGTTGTAAGTATTATGAAATTAATACTTTTGTTGTCAAATATTCTAATTTTTGTAGCGGCGTCAGTCAAGAAATAAAATTTTATGTCTCTTTAGGATGTACAAAGCGGTGAGATTGTCATTGATGAGGTGTATCTGGCGACGAAACGATGTCTTGAAGGTATAACTAGACCAGTAAGTATTATTTTCTCGATATGTTGCAGATGCATGTAAAATAGAAAGATTCTTAATTCACCGTATGTTTGTAGTTTACGATACCAGGCAGCAGGCGTGTGATGCAGCCTGAAATTTATGTGACTGTGATAGCTCATACGCCGTTCTTTACAAGCCCGGCGCAACAAGTACTAGTACAAGGATGGCTGATCACTGCGGATAACGTGAATTCTCTCACACAATACGTAGAGAAACAGTTGTACCTGTTAGAGGAGAGAGTAGCGACTGTCACAGCCATAGCTAATCAGCAGTTAGAAAATTTAAGGGCAGAGAGCGAGCGTTTGGTAGGGAGGCTTTTTGAGGAAAGTAGCAACTGCTTGAACAAAAATAATTGTAATATCTCCATAGTTTCGCCGGAAGCTAGTTTTGTAAATATGTTGAGATACGGGATGCTGGCTTTGACACTTTTACCTGAGCACAGCTGTGCACGTGAGTTCGCAATTTATGATATATTTAATCGATTATCTAATGTATGCTATGCAATAGTATTATGGAGAATACAGAGAAAGGAACATTTTTTCAGATATGGTAATAGTCACGGATGGTATCGTCGGAATTAAGAACGCTCACACGTTGGATTCCATTATACAGCAACTACGCGCAACGACGGTCGCATGTAGTTTTTTACGCGTAGGCAGCGCATACGATCCACATTGCGCGGACGGTTTAGTGCCATATCAAGACCTGCTGTATTTTATCTCCGCGGCTACACTCGGTAGTTATATGTCCTTCAATTCATACGTGGTACGTAGACATCTAATCTATACCGCTGCGCCTGACTAGCAGCAACATTGATTGCAATGTAACTATTTTATCTAAATATACCTGTAGCAACATTGATTGCAATGTAACTATTTTATCTAAATATACCTGTAGCAACATTGATTGCAATGTAACTATTTTATCTATAGATACCTGTACACGGAACAGATATAAATCTTTATCATAAGCATTTTTTGTGCTGGCAATTATATCGGGACGTATCGAACAACGATATATCGGGTCGTCATTGCTGGCGAACTGAAAATAATTGCTTCCATGAACCTAAAAGCGGTCAACTCTTGAAGAAAAAACAGATCGACGACAAAGTTACTTGTACATTAAGCAGTCTGCTGTGCTGTCGTCTAAGAGAAGGATACTTGATAAAAAGAGCCAATGTACGAGACGACATTCTTGAAATAAATTTTGTGCTATTATGGAAAACGAATGTGTTTTTGGAATATTTAGTAACGTGTCCATGGTCTTCAAAATCATTATCTCTATCCAACGTGATACAATATACCATTACCATAGAAGGTAGATTAAAGATAATAAATTATTACAGATGTTGAGAGTAACATAATAAACACGTCTATCCGTAGCCTGAACTAAAATTATCTTTTATTACAGCGCCATATGAATTTTTACACGACATTACATGCCTATCGAAAAAACCGTTAAACTCGCATTATCGTCAAGGTGTCATCTCTCGTTTCTGGACAGCATTAACATCATTAACCGAAAGCGACAATATGTTAGCGCACTTCAGCTGGTTTCCGGGATCTGGATGGACGTGGTACAGTGTACCAGACACCATCAGAAGCGGAATGCCTGTGTTTTACTTGTCGTCTTATCCGTCGCCAAGTACAGTACAACTTAGGTACATTTATTTTCTTGTATAAACAATATCAATTAATACGATATGGCTATGACACATTTATTCAAGATAAATAGAAATTACAATTTAATACAACTATGTATTATTATTTTATAGTGACGCCGCCTGCCCACAGTTTGGACAGATATGGCAACCGGTTGTCTCTCTGGATCCGCTTCAGTGGGCGCGTTGGATGCACACTCAAAGGATTACGTTAATTTTAGCCTACGACAGACCGTTGCCAAGACATCTTCACCAAGCGAATCAGAGCGGTCGTTTCCAGTGCGTTCAGAGCCGGCAAGCGGCGGCCGTATTATATGCTATGTTGAAAAATTGGGCGACTTTTGTGCTAGTCGAGAATCACACGTACGTCCAGTTCATATACAGAGAGGCGGAAAAGCCGCCGGTGTCATTCTCATTGATTCGCATTAATTGCAAAGCGCTCTGCGTCGTACTCAATATAGCGTTCGCCGGCGGCACCGAAGGTGTCGTCCGCCACAACGTAGTTGTAGATCTCGTTGACAGACTATCCAAGCTCACATTGCCAAATAGACCGACGGAGCAACGTGAGATTCCGTGTTGCACAATAATACATAAATCGCTCGAGCGAATTCTCGTAAGATACGAGCGTATACCGAACAATCTGAGTATGGTGGTATTTCCTGACGGAACTCAGCCAACCTGCACCAGGGTTGCACTAGGACTACTAAGTGGTAGTCTAACAACTACCCTGTCCAGATATTTATACCACAATCGTTGGCTGTGGCACGTGAAGCGGCCGTTCGTTCAGACCATCCCGGGAATTACTTTGTCGAGATTAAATATTACTGCGATTGCGAGAATACTCTCTACAATTACGAAGTAAATATATTCGCATTGGCATGTTACGGATATTACAAGAATGGGGCAGTAAGATATTTATTTTATTCGCAGAATACGTCTAGGAGAGGGCTTTAATTTCGCGTATTCGGCAGCTGGCATCACAAACATGGTGTTAGAAGTGCAAATGCAGGGCTTCGGGAACGATGAGAATTCTTATCCGTGTATTATTCAGTACGTTTTGTTCCCACCACATGTTGTGCCGAACGCAGCATTAGAACGCGACAGCGGTACCGAAGATGACACGGAAGAAGGTAGCGATATTTATCGATCGAATAAGAGGATTATTTGTACAACAAACGGATGATTTTACATGTCAGGTATCGCCGAGGCGGAAGTATGGACTGAAGATTCCGAAGGGTACAGCGATTTTCAAATTGTCACGGAGGTTTGGGTCGAACCCCAATGTGGCTACGTGCAAATGCCTACACAGTCGATTGCTATGTATATGCATCCTCTGCAGTATCATCAATTACCAGATGCAGTAAGTACAGACATGACATTAATAAAAATTTCAGTCTTGCGTGTGTATGTGTGTGTGTATGTTGAGTCATCAATAAATAATAGTTTTATTCGATCAGTATACTTATTAATGTCTTTCCGAACGTAGATATTAGAGACGTATATAATATCTTCATGATCCATTTGATACAAGTTAATCAGTCATAAAAAATGTCTATATATATAGGATTTCTAGTCTATCCATTTCAATAAAGTTCTACGGTAACACATCTATGAGCTTGCTTAAATTGATAAGACGCGGTTAATTCCTTGAACGTCTTGAGAATGATAAGCTATCTTTATTCGATACTTCTGGCGATATACGTGCAATATATATACGTAATTTATATAGCGGTGGAAATATTAAAAATTGCAATATTAATCATTGATAAAAAAAATTACATGTTATCACGTAATCTCTGACGATATCCACAATCGTAAATAATATTCTAAGAAAATTCTGATAGCGTGCATATTTGTTTTACTTGACTGTTGCAACAGGAAAATAGCTATTTGGCAATCTTCAAAATCACTTATTGAAATTCATATTAAATATCACGTATGATTGGTAATATGACTGATTAATACATATCTCGGTAACTCTATCTTGATTTTACGAGTTTCTGAAACCGACGATCACTTTCCGACATTAACTCCTATCCTTCTTATCTTGAACTAACTTGATAATGCGCGTGGTAACACAAAAATTATTCTGATGTACAGTCGTCTAAAGTGCTTTATTTTGCTGGGCACTGAATCTATCTAATAGTAAATATCGCCCAGCGATAGCGGATTATTTAATCTACTTCGTTTCTAGCTTGAATTGTCATGTTTTATAGCACATATTTGACATATGTGTATTTCATATACGCCATACGCCCATCCGCGTTCTCGAAGTTTCGGCGGAAACGTGTTCTCTCTCTCTCTCTTTCTCCCTCTCTCTCTCCTATCTTGCCTAATTCCTATCTTTTACAAAAATAGAAGCGTCTAAAAGAATTTTTATTTGCTTAACGATTGCTTAGTTCATTCGTTTCCATTTCGTAACGTCTATACGAATAGTCGGAATAGTTTATACTACAGGTCATACTATTTCTCAAAAAATGTAGAATATTGTGTAATTTTTATATCTATTAGAAGTGGATTATTGAAAACAGATGAAATATGCACGTATGATTATCAAACAAACGGCTCTAAAGAGATAAAAGAGAAATTAAATTAATAATTTAACTGAAATCAGTGCAGTAATAGAACGCGATTCGCGTAAATATCTTAACTTCATGGCATAGCATGTAATGTAGCTTTATCTTAAATCTTATCTTTCTTCCAATTCTGATAGAGATGCTTATAAAATCCATGTATGCACTGTCATTTGACGATGAAGGATGATAAGGATAAAGATACTTATACTTTCTATCGTCGCAATACGATTTGATTGCAACTTTTTCCACGCATGAATTCAAAAGAAAAGGGAGATTTAACATTTTATGCCAATTTTTGTAATTTTTTAATGTAATTATATTAATTTTTGTAATTTTTTTAAGTAATTTTTCTCGATTCGTCTACTTTTAGCGTTAAGATTTATTAAAAATTAAATAATGCGCGCATTTTTGACATAAATAATGTTATCGATAGATAACGAAACAGCTGTTTAAAGTACGGTTTATTAATTTATATTATTGAATCTTTTGGAAATTACCATAGATTAATTATTTTAATTCTTATAAAGCTCAGCAGAGAAACGGGAAATCACTATTTTTATAAATGTGCTCGATAATTGAAATTTGTAACATATTTTTGTGTAATACGAATATAATTCTAGCATAAGTTCACGTTAACTAGATAACTGTTATCTGGTTCACTCGTTACCTGGAGAACGTTGCTAATCAGGAGACCAAACTTCAAAATACGCCGACACTGATACATTATATTATATTTTATTCTTATAAATAATATAATCTAGTTGATTAATGATTTTATTCTTTCAAGAGAATTCTTAAAAAAAAAGCGTAGTCTTTACTTGTTAACCAACTCGAGAATGCGTAAATATGTGTCCTCAGCACATTCATTGACTTTGCAAATTATGTGCGTTTTAACGTTCGCATTATAATTAATCGGGTCGAATTGAAATTAAAATGAACGCCAACACTCGTTTTACGAATTGAATTTAACGTTGCGTAAAAGGCGCGGCTCTCTGAATTTCGAAGTTCTCGCATAGATCTTTTCGACGGATCTAAGGGTCATGCCCGATAATCGTGTACGGGAAAGGACCTCGCGCGTGGATAGGCCTTTTCCGATTATCTTTCCCCATCGGAACTGGAAGTCGAAGCTAACGGTGGAACAGTGTCAGTCATCAGAAGTCGTTATCGTCACATCACGAATAACGCAAACATTTATCTAAGCGCGTTTCACACAAGGACGCATCCGCTTAGGCAAGTGTAATTCCTCTACATAATTTTCTTTTTTCTATCTTCAATTCATATCGTCTCTCCTGTTGAAAGGAGAATGAAACTCGAATACGATGATCACCCTATTATTACGCCTGGACTTTTTTCACATGCGTCTCTCAGGAAGGTGCGCGACGAGGAGAAGCGCTTTGTAATCTCGAAAGGCGCAAAGTCTCATTTTTGGCTCGCGTTTCCGGCCCGTGAAACCGAGAACGGCCTGTGAAATGGAGAATGGGGAACGTAAAAGTGTCTATCGCTACATGTCGTTATCGTTATCGGGGTGTGGCTTCGATATCGATGAGGGTCCTCGGAACGAGGTTTTCCTATCAGTCGGCTCAGGTATATATAGGGCCCAATACGCGCCCTGCGCTCACTAGTGATCGGATTATCTTTTTCGTGCAATTTTACAACGCCGCACACTGTCCGGTTACCTCTGCATAATACTCTACGTGCTCCCGAAGTCTCTTATCACCGAATCCCAAGTGACGACTCTTTTTTTTATCACGTTTCGCGCGCAGATTAGAAGTGATCATGGTTTCCGTCATGCGGCCAAGTCGTAGCATGGTCTTCGCGCGACGTCGTCCTTGAGCCCACGGGCTCGATCGTCCAGGTTCGATGACGAATTTATGTAGTCCTCTCCCGAGAAGATGACCCGACTGGATTTCCGCTTGCCTGTGCGCCCGCGAAGAACCTCGCGGGAATAAAGTCTTTGTCTCGTTATCATCAGGTGACTCCGCACGAGATTAAGACCAGAGAACATAGTCGACCGCCTCTGGGATAGGCACGCGAATCGCATCTTCTATCGTCGTCCGCCTCCGCTCTTCGTGTTCTCTTCGAAATCCTCGTATTCGCGTGACTCTCAGTTGGAAGTGAGGATCTAGGCAGTGAGCGACCAGTAGGTCTTGATAACTTGTCAGATCTAACTCTTCCAGCTCAGGGTTGCGCGGCTTGACGTCGTCTCGCAGTCGTAGCCCAAAGTGTTGTTTCTCCTGGTGAAATCTTTCACGCCCCAAAATCGATCATCCCCGAGATGCGTTGGTGGATAGCGGGTGTCACGGTTCAAGTGGAGAAGTGGTCTCTGCGCTTTGTATTAAAGTGAGATTCAACTCCTCCAACTTATTCCTGATCCCCCGTGATCGTCGGAATCGACATTTGATCCTGTGCAATTGCGACCTGGTCACCTGCTTGAGGATACTTATCTACGCGAACTTCAATATGATTATCTGTTAATCGCTGAGCGACTGAGTGCTGTTGGCAGATGGATTATAATTAGTTCACGAATTTTGTTTCTCGTGTAATTGTACTTGATTGTTAATACTTAAGTATGTGTGCTCGATAAATTTAAGATCCAAAAATTATTATGATGAGTTTTATATTTTTAATTTGCACTAGGTTTTAAGACGGGTGTAAAAAATATTATAGTTATCATGCCATCCTTTCTCCTCTTATATTCATACTTCCTATATTCCTTTATAAATATATAAATATAAATATATATTTTGTTATTATATATATGTAGAGAGAGAAAGAGAGAGAGAGAGAGAGAGAGAGAGAGAGAGTGGGGGAAGGGGAAAGAAGTGTTAATAATGTGTAATAACTATTATACATCCAGCACAAAAGTTTTTCAGAATGTTTATTTATACACACAAGTTTATTTGTATTTATATCGCATGTAATTATTAAAATTGTTTTTGTAAATCCTATGTACTATCACTTTTGTCCTATTAGATTGCCCGAATAGACGAGGAATGTATTAACGCTCTATTGACCTTAGAATACTTGAGCCTCTTGTGCCAAGTAACACCGGCGGAAAAAGATACCGAGATTGTGTTCGGACAAGCACACCAAGGAGTTAAATATCACGGTGCTGTGGGCACGTCTACGGATCGTATCTCAGAATGTCCAAACCCAACCGAGCCCTTCGAACCGACGCCGATCATCGACGAGAGGATACATTCCATGTACTTCTCGTTTGATACTCTGAGCATTTTATCAAAATGTCAGCAGGCGGAACTCTTGTTCTCGATGTTCGCCGATGGTTAGGGACTTATTTTTTTTAACAATGAATAGAAAAAGGATACAAAAATAAGTAATTGATCTTATTTTATTAGATTCCGTACATATCGATGAAGATAGGGATAGTGCAAATAGGATTTTTATGGGAAACTTCTTGGAACATATGAAACAATTGCACAATAAAGAACTACTGCTTACGTCAGCAGAATCACAAAGGTTCACTAAAATGCTTCTTAACAGACCACGCGAGAATATTCCACCGTTACCTTTCTTTATACAAAAAGGTACTATAGATATATATGTATATTAGACTCTTTAATTATCATACTACGAAATTAATAAATACTTCACGTTATTATTTGCATTTCTTTGTATTTTTTTACGAAGATATAATATTCCACAGCTTTTTTAAATGATTCTATATTGTATAACGTTTATTTTAGAGAAAAATTGTAGAGATGACACGTCAGACATTTATCCGAGGTGGAAGTGTTTTGTCAAAGGAATTAGCACGACACATGTCATTATCACAATATTACCAGCAACTGAAAAAGATGTCCGCCTGATAATGTACACAGGTGATAACTGCACAAGTAACAATTCCGAAAAGAATTGCGATTCTGATATTTTCGATCTCGATATGAACGAAAAGGTATCGTCTCCAACAATGTGTGCAGAGAATGTACCTGACTTTGTGACATTGGAACGCAGAGAGTCAAAAATTTCTAGTCAATCTACCACTGCAAATAGCACATCGAAAGCTAATGTAGACCATAATTTTGATAATGTTGACAATGAGGGCAGTCTTGTTATACCTGTATACGTGTATGATTGTTCGCTAGCATTATTAATTGATGCGCTGGTCGGTCAATTGCAAACACCTCAGAATAAAGATATCTATCAGGATCATACTTTTAAGATCGGAGAGCAAATTTCCGAAGATTTCATCAGTCTCAAATCGGAAAGTAACACAAAGCCTTCATCTCCAGAACCAAAGAGCGAAGATTCTGACAATATTTCTAGCGGTAGGCAAATACATATTTTTGAGATAATAACGTTAATGATGTAAAAAGATTAATATTTTAAAGAATAATCATTGACATTTCCTTACTACGCTATTAAAATTGATGTTAGCAATTAAATGTTTTTAACAAGATTGATTTTTCTGTGGTAGATCAACGAAGTTTGATGGAGCATTGCAAGTTGTTGAGCTTAGCACATTGTCATTGCTACGTGGTCGCGGTTTATAAGTCACTTGCACTGCAACAGTCATTGAGCTACGAAGATATGGAGGCTGCTGTGGCACAATGCGAAGAAAATCTGATAGAAATTAATATTACAAATTACTTACGATCGGTGTGCAGACATTTGAGCATGTTGGCAGAAGGCGATCTACTGAATCAATTAAAAATCTCCGCGTGCAACGATGTTAAACCATTACATAGTTTGATAAAAACTAAATTTAAAAGGATTATGGCAGTCGCATTTAGGCCTGTACCTGCGCATCCAGAATTTTATTACTGTTTACCATCGTGGATGTCAGAAAAGATGGTCCGCATCTTTGTGTATACTTTGTATTATTATAATAATGATAATTCGTTATTTTACAAAGATCATGTTATTTTTAGGAAGTGGTATCACAAAGAACAGATAGCGATGACGAGTTAGATGAATTCACATGTCACTCTGAAATGCCGGCTTCAAAAACAGATTCTCCTAACCAAGGTAGATAATCAAAATATATTTCATTATATGTCCCAAAGATAGAAATTTTGATTATATTATATAATACCTATTAAATACATTTATATATTATTGCTTGCCAGTAAGTCAAGCTGTCAATATTACATGGCCGGTCACAAATCTTCATAACAACGAGAAGCTGTCCCATTCCAACTCAAAAGATTCGCTTATCAGCGATTTTGATGAGGAAAACACGTGGAACATGAAAGATCAGCCGCTCTTCTTACATTTGAGCTCTTCGATTCGTTTCCGCTCCGAGCTTTCCAGTATACCTGTTAAATTGATGCCTACTTGCTTTACCGAGATTGTCCAAAGGATTAATGACGGCAAGGAAAGAAATCTTACTGAATTAAGTTTGGAGGATCTGAAAGTTACTTTGGATATCATATGTTTGAACCTTCCAAAAGAAGTGTTGGAAGTGTCGTTGGAACGTTATCCTGCATTGAGGACGACGTCTTACTGCAGCGCTTCGACGTTCGGTAGCATGCCGAGCGGTAGCAGTCCGGGTGCAAATGCGAAGACTGAATCGATGCAGGAAAGAATGCCGCAACTGCCTCAGCATCATGCGGTAATCAGCTTAAGGGATGAGATTGAGTGGCTATTACGAGACGAAACCGCAACGGCACTTCTGGATCATCCTTCACCGAATGCTGACACATTAAAGTTTATAGCACAGCACGTATCGGAATCCACCGACAGATCCAGTTGCTCGATGGATAAAGTACCTTTACATTTTGTTTTCCCATCTGAAAGCAGCTCGCCCAAATTTTTGAAGGAATTGAAACATCTTGAGATTGACAAGTACTGCATTTGCCAAGAAGCCGATTTGTTTTACTTCGTTAAGAAACCGGAAATAATAGTACCTGATATAGAACCAGACACATTACACATAGACGTAGAAGAACAACCATTAAAGGATGGTAAATAATCTTATATTATTTGAAATTTATTAAACAATTATAATACAAAGTATGTCTTTTTTAAGAAGACATTAACAATATACCATCCCTTAAAAAATTATACTAGATATTCCGAAATTATACTAAAATTATACTAAATATTTCAAACAATATTCATCTTTCTAGAGATTTTTATTTATTAAAATTTAATTACAGACGAAAGCATTGAAAATGTGGAGCAAGAAGAAATTCCTGCTACTACAATTCAAATAAACGGGCAAGATTCTGGAGATGCTCCAGGTTATTATTCTGAGATATCAAGTATAGCTGAAGGGAAACACGGGACGGATGACGGATATGAAGGCGATAGCAGTAATTCCGAGGATGATTATCAGTGGTTGATAGAACTTGATAAACGCAGAGATAGTTTACCCAATTTCTGGCTAATTATGAGTGTTGAAGGTAGTCATGTTAATGTCTATTTTCACTGCAGGTTGGTAAATAAAAAATTTGTTGCTTTATTCGTGCAGCAACAGCTGCATACGTATAATAAGCAAGAAAAAAATTTGTAACATCACGATTTTATTATATAGATTTTTGGAACTTTCTTCGCCAGAAGTGGATAGTTATTCGCAAATACAGAAAATGCTGCTTGTTCAAATTAAAGCTATATGCCGGCGAGTAAATCAATATTTACTTTTGCAAAATCTTCACGATACTCGCATATGCGATCGACTGTTGGAACCAGAATCCACTGAAGATTATAATGCTTGGAGAGAAACTGGCAGTGAATTGGGAAATCCTTTTCAGAATCACAATTCTTCAACTTCAAATGTTACACCAGGCATGTTCAGATGTCCTGTCATTTGGGAAGAACCCTTCAATTTACATCCCCGCTTAAAGACCGGGCCTGGAAGATCCGGGTTATCGAGAGGGATCAAAGCGTTGCACGGCGTACTTAACAGACTCTCAGTTAATAATCGAAATAATATGTTCGTATATCAAGAGAATAACGAGAATGTATTTTACCTGCGGCTTCACGAGCAGACGAACGATATTAAACCTTTGCAGAATAAATTGTCCGAGAGCGATGAGAAATTAGTTGTCTCGCGAAGCAACAGCGTAGCATCCTTATCGCAGGCTAAGAGCACCGGCCTGGTGAACGATCATGCGCTAGCGAACGACACAAGACCTAGAGTTCGCTCGTTTGGCGAAAAAGAATCTGATATCTTGAATAGAACTGGCGATTCGATTATCCTGATGGTACATGGGATATCGGAAGCTGGTCCGGAAGTCAAACGAGATTTAGTGCAGGTATTGCAAAATCGTCTCGATGACGCGGTACTGGAAGTACTATCTGTGATGTTGGCACGTAATCCAATGTGCAAGCTGACACCGGCGGACGTGCACTTCATACAAAAACCATACAAGTCTCCCGAGTGTATAGTGCAACTATCGGTGCAATCACACTGCTTACGGTATATGGATGCCTTAGGATATTACTTGAGGCAAAATATACTACAATTCTTGTACATGCCAAAATATACGGATCTCGGAGCTCACTATCATTTTCAGGATTACACTCCGTTAGATGGTACTAGAAAGAGAGTATCCGAATCCGATATTTTCTTATACAACCAGAGTCACTCGAGTGGTAGCAAAGGTATAGCTTGTATCGCGTTAGCGATCACCGATGGCAAAGGAGAACCCCCAGCGTATCCGAATGGTTCGAACGAGTCGAGTTTTCCTAAGTTGTTAAGGGTCGAGAATTTCGAGAGCATCGTATCAACCAACGTTTACGACCATAAAAGTGATTCTAAACCAAACGCGCAGATGTTGATCGAATTTCGAATCTGGAAGCAAGGCAGAGTAAACTTGGAATCCTTAATTCTGAAATTGTCATCCGCGGTCAAACATGGTACCTGGGACTTAGTCACGGAATATAATCTTCTAGCGACTCCTTTGACGGAGCCAGCTATTAATCCTTCAGCGGTTGGAGAAACTGCAACGGAAAACAAAGAAGTCCAAACACCTGTAAAGACGTCACAAGTTTCCGACAATTTAACGATTAATCAGTACGAGCTCGGCGAGAAAGGAAAATTGAATGAGATTTATCATACTACACTGGCACGCTGGTTTCAGTTTGCACTAGAAATGGGTGTCCCTGCCGTGAAAAAGCACGAAGTGATCATTCACCACAGACATGCGATTCCCGTGATCGTGAGAGAATTGCAGAATCTCATACGTAGTCAAGATCCAGACACGTCCAGTAAAGTTTTCGTTTTGCAAGATCGACAACCGTTCCTAAATCAATTTGTTGTTTCGCATAAAGCTGGATCTGCACCTAAGTGGTCTGACAGCATCCGGAACAGTTCCGATCAATCGTTAGCGGAAAATACGGATCAAGAAAGCGCAAATTCACCCGTGTACGTGCCGCACGAATTTAATAAAGATGAGCAAACTACTTACATCAAGTGCATTTTAGTCGCAAGAAACTTTCATCAATGGAAGGCATCTTTGAGTAAAGAAATAGATCCGGAACTGCTTGCTCCTAAGGGTCAGTTAAGTTTAACAAATCGTTAACTTAAGTCTCACATATCTATCTCATTATTAATTCTTTTATATTTGATGTTACAGATCAAAAACAATTGCAAAAATTTAATCCCCTGATATCAGAATCGAATTTTGTGCCTAGACAAAGGATATTGTTAGCTGAAATACTAAGTGACAACGTTAGTGTTCATTATGTGGCACATAGTTATCAAACATTCACGAATCATATTGAATATTTAAATTTTATATTATATTTTTAGATAATCATTTATATGTATAACTGGTCCAAGGAAAAATCCGAAAAATTGATCAAACAAACGACAAGCTTAGGTACATGGCTTTCCTCTAGATCGAGTCTATTTACCAGCATAATTATGCAAAAGTTGGGTATATTTCATCACAAGCTCACTCGGGAACCTCAGCAGAGAGAGCACGGTTCTCAATATTATCAAATCAACGATATGGAAAGTCTAGCGAAATTTCCTGGCCATTCAAATCAAGATAAAGACTGGACGCGATCGAGCAACCGAGCGCCGTCGATGAAGAACAACGCGTTTTCGTGGCTTCAAGTGGTCGGGCAGGCAATGCGCGATGCGAAACCGAGCGCTCCGCATCCTCATAACACGACGGATGCGATCGTAAAGGCTGCCTACGACTTGCAGGATCTACGGCATCGAGACAAGAGGATCAAAGGTAACGGTTGATCACCAAACTTGCGTGTACCGCAATGATTACTGTAACATAACGTGAATGTATCTTTGTAGAGGATCTGGAGAAGTTGTATGCAATGTGGCAGAGCCGCACGTCCAACATACCGATATCGCTGAATGCTTTGAACACATTCAAGCAACATTCTCGTTTGATACACTTCTGCCACACACCCCTCCTCTTTTTACCGGCCTGGCGTTTGCAGTCTGCCGCTACGAGGGATCATTCATTGACACCGCCGCAGCCGTCTCACTTCGGCTTGAACGGCAACGTGAATGAATCGTCTCAAGCAGCTCAGTCGAAACAGGAAGCGATTACGAACGCGATTATGATAAAATGGCATCAAGAGCTCTGCAAGTCAATGTTGTCCGAATATAAACAGTATCTGCAGATTCTGGGCTTCAATCCGATCCAAGTGGAGTCACCACATAAAACGTTTGTTCGAATTCTGCATTATTAGATTTTGATGTAGTAAACATGCGTATTTCTATATGTGCATTGCGTTTTTTTTTTTATAGGGACGAGGAGCACGCGCAGCAGCAGTATTACTATCTCAAGAAGTCCATGCTGGGCGGTATTTTGTTGTTCGAAGTTCACCTGTCACAGCCGTTCTTCTGCGTAAAGTTACATATTATTGAATGCAATCGCTTGCAAACGAAGACGAGTAGCGGTATGATGAACCAAGTAAGATAAATTCGAATTGCATTTGCATGCGTATTGTGTATATACTATATATGTATGGGAGAGTTTACGAATGGATTTGTTACAGTTTGTACTAAGCTTCGTGGATGTTTGCGACAAGATTCAAATCAACATGCATCTGCATTCGTTCACGTATGATTTTCACTTGCGTTGTATTCACTCTTACATCGCTGGAACTGGATTGTGGTCTTTGCAACAAGGTTACCACCTCACTCACTTTATGGATGACTTCATCAAATATTACAGCAAGGCGCCGAATTATGCCAGAAATCTAATATACAGCGGTAAGCTTCAAGAACACATCTCGGTGGTTCGGATCGCGTTCGTTTATTTCGTAATATGGTGTACATTTGACATTGTTGTTTCAGACGTGATAACAATACGCGATATAGCGATACCTGCACGTACGTTGTACTCCTATTTGCTTTCACACGAGAAAGTGTACGGCATGCGTGTGTTCGTGATGTCCGGCGAGCTCCAGGAATCTCATGATAATGAATATGTCTTAATTAAATTGCAAAGTACTCCCTCAGTCAGTTATTGCGACGCTCACGATACAAAGTGCACGGACGACTTCGACGTAGCGCTAATCGTGTCGCGCATGGAACAGTCACCGCAAATCGAGAGGACTGAAATCACTTTGAAATATTATCTGATGTTGACAAGCAAGAGGGAATTATATCCAAAAAGGGAAGTAGAGAACAACAAACTAGGCAAATTTAGGACCGTGTACAGCGTTGGAAAACCCGCCAACAGCTCGTATACGGAGAGCCCGGTGGAATCCAGTTCCGTCTCGCCTACACCGTCGTTTGTGAGAGGCAATTTCAGGACGGAGCTATCAAGTACCGATCAGCAGGAGAAGAGTCTCGATTTCTCGTGCGATGTGACTGCTAAAGATGCCGATGTTAAAACAGCGAGCTATAATGTTCAAAACAGTTCGGCGCCAACGCCTCCACCGGTTCCAAACTCCCCCCTAACGCAAAACTCCAACATCCCAAGTGCAGTCTCAAACGCGTCGTCGTCATCGTCGCCGCATTTAGTGCAAATTCGCCAGGAATCGGTGAATTATCTGGGCTACTACTCGTCGCACGAACAGCTCATGCAACAGATGATTATGGCCCAGGCGAAAGCTGCGCGTCAGCATATAACGAACATGGTGGAGCGCGGCGCATTGCAGTGTCGGACGCATTTACTTTGGGACAAATTATTGGAGAACAAAACCTCGATGACATACACCGAGTTCAGGGAGCTCTGCTCGTTAGCCCACATCGAACCCCTTGTGAACCTGGACCCTAGACTTGGTCCTCTTGTTAATCAGCCAGTTTCGTGGTATCAAGCATTGTCCAAGGTGTTGCAAAATAAATATCAAGAGCACCACAAGCAATTTATTACCTCTGACGGGAATATCACTCATCATCTCATACTGCATCCGACTCTCCTTCAAGCGTTCATGATGTTGACCATCGATATGCACACATCGAGAGGAGTGAGTAGAACGCGAATGCGAGATTTGAAATGTAAAACAAAGTCGTCACAAAAAAAATTAAAATTAACATTTGTTTTAGGATTTATGCGCCGTTTATCGGAAGTCCACAGAGATTAACGTGCCGATTAACATGGAAGACGTCTATGCCCTAGTCGAAGGTTTTGTCGACGCTTGTTGCTTCCACTTGTGGATGGGCCTTTGCAGCCAGTGATAACATTCCGGACGTACAATGCAATGGCATATTGCTCGTGAAAATTTTGACGTACTTACAAAAATTGTTATGTGCAGTGTTATGTAACGAATTATCTCCTGAACACGAAAATCAGTGCTCTGATTGCTAATATGGATTATTACACTTATACAACTTTGTAAATATGAAATATATATTTTCATGTTACATACATTAATTCTCATGTAGTTAATCGAACAATAATTTATTCGGTAATACATAAAGTTAAGCTATCTTTTAAAGGGAGACTAAAAGTTGTAATAATACGCAGGATTATCGATACTTGTCTACTCAGGAAACTCGGAAGTTAGCAATTAAGGACTCTGTGCAATAACAAAAGAATGCAACTTTTTTTTTATATAAGAAATACAACATTTACTTTATTCTGCGATCCCTAATCAATAATTCCCTAACAATTTCGTAAGGAGTTCCGAAACTAACTAATAACGGTGCCTGTGCGATGTTTCACTAATATTGTTCTGTTCGATGTGTTCATGAAGTAACGTCTGTTCAACTGTAAACTTTATTTCGTTAGATCTCAAGAAAAAGAAATTACACTTGTTTAACATCACATTTCGAATGATTAATATTAAAATGATATTTAATGATCATTACTATTAATTAAGAATTAGTTATAATTATTAATACTAATAGTGTGTACAACCATACAGTTTTTAGGGAAGGACAGCATTCGTATTGTGAAATCTTTTAATTAGGCTCAGTTATCTTTCGATTAAATTCTCTCTCGCGTTTTCTCCCTTTCTCTCTCTCGCTCTCATTCACTCACACTTTTATCACTTTCTCTCTCTTTCATTCGCACAAACACTCGTCCACTTATACTTTTGCTGCTTCTTTTCTGGTAAAGAACCAGGCTACCGTTACCACCGCTGTATTCTCTATTCAAACTATCGAACCGGTTAAAACATATCGCTGACTTCAAAGTGCAGTATATTACATTTCTTTTTCATCCTATATTACTTCTTATGACAAACTAAAGTATCTAACTATTACAATTATGTGTGAATCTTATCTTTAGCTTATCCTTATCATAAAACCGAACTAATCTCTCCTTATCATTCCTTGTTGGGAATTATCGTTAAGCTCAGCATCTTCTTCCAAGATCTTCAACAAAATAAACCCTAGCTTCGGGTATCATTGACAATTATTCTCACGTAATTACATCAGCATTAATTATATGTATATACATATTCGTGCATCTATATGTATATATCGAATTAAACGAGTTTTCAATTAGATCTTGAATGAAGACCAAGCGTGTCATCAGATCGTCACCGATTGGACGCATGAACGCATGAACGCGTAATTATACAGGAGCGAGTTCTTGTAACTCTGTTGTTTACTCTGAACAGGCAGGACAATACATGTACGATAAACTGCTACAATGTTATGACAATGGCGTTCCGGCAAACTTATGCAAAGCCAAATCCTTCGCTGCATTCGTGAATCGCCTTGAGTAGATTTGTACGTAGTTTATCATATGTCTCATACACTGGCAGATCCAGTTGATTGAAACTGCAATAAGAGAATACAATTTTAGCGTAATTTCGCGTTATTTTGTCGATCGAACTTTAGCTTGAACGCATGTTTGCGAAAAAAATGTAAAACAAAATTTCTTTTCATATAATTACCAAGTATGGGCAGATGGAAGCCTGTCTGTTGACCTGTCCTCTCTGTGAATTTGGAACTTTTGTACGCCGTTCATGCCTTCTAACGCGGCGAAACCTTGTAGCGGCACTTTGGACGTACCAGTAACGAATTGTAAGAACTTCGCACGATCTGCTTGATCAAAACCTCGTAATGCACGCCAGAACCACTGAATCTGTTTAAAAAGAAAAAAAACGACAAAACATGAAACAATACAATTCTTTCAAATATAAGATAAAGTACAAAATACCGAAATATACCTGTAAAGATGTAGCGGTGTATTTATGATACTCTGTATTCGCTTTAAGGTCTTCGATATCTACATTAGGCAAGCCGCTGATTAATAATTCAAGTTCTTGTTCATTAAATATGGAGATCAGTCGTTTAGGTATAATATCATAAAAGCCTTCCAAGAATGCGTTTAACCTGTAAAGGAAGATTTAAAATATACAAATAAGAAAGTAATTAAACAAGTAGTTAAAGCAAGCAAATAATATTCTTCTATTCGATTTTAAAACTTTAAATTCACTTACTGTTTACGAATTGCTCCAGTCATCTTCATTTGACATACGAGCCTAATATATTCAAGTTTGGTCTCTTCTGTAACAACTATATTACGTCCATTTGGTATTAAATCTCGAACGTCATTGACGCCAAATTCGTTCACCTATAACCAACGTATATGTTTAATAACCAAAATATAAAGCCGAAAATTACACTGAAATAATTGTTCTTACCTCTGTGGAGAACGTTAATTCATAGCCCAAATCAGAAATAGTATGTTCCGTAAGATAAACAAGTCCTTTGTAAAAACTATAATCTTCGCTTTCCATATCGGTATGTTTCACGAGTATGCCAAGTATATGTTTGTAGAAACTACGCGTGAAGTAGCACTCTAACAATTTGTTGTCATAAATAGCCTTAGCTGCAAAGAAATAACGTGTATCAGAACATATAGTAAAAACGTCTTTTAATCTAATGTCTTCGTTGAAAAATAAATCAAATACTTACCAATTACTCGACCCACAAATTTATAGTAACATAAATGATTAGGATTACAATGCGAAGATGAATTTATCATGTATGTTACTCGATCGCCAGGACTGACAGTAAACAGGGCGTACATCGGGTTGAAGATCTCTCTCGAGATAATGACATACCACTCCCGCAACAATCCTCCCGCGTCTTGTCCTTCCTCGCCTTTTAGAATTAAAAAAATAAATCTTAGTATCGAGATTTATGAAGTTTAAGCAAGCTTATCAGGATAAATATTAGAAATATGTACCTTCGAAGACGATGTAAAAGCGATTTTTCCATTCATCGGCATTTCTTCGATGAAGCTCCCTAAATGAATCTTCGAAAACGTGACTCCTACGAACGTGGACTGCCAATTCTTCCCTACGTATACCTTCGTCCATTCGTTCTAATTCCGTTCTGAAGTAACGTCTCTTCACGTCGAAGTCTAACACTCTTGTGTGATCCACCAGTACAGAAAATGGTCCGTCTGCTAAGTGTGTAGTCGTTTGTCGTAGAATTTGGTTGAGCACAGTTCTGTGCGTTTCTGTACGAATAAGATACATATTACGTTAAATTGACAATAGCAACTGTGGCTTTTATTCATCGTTAGTTAATACGTACCGGCAAATTTGAGGAACTTTAATTGATCCGGTGGCAATGTTTTCTGCGGGGTTGGTGTGATATCCCAGGAAGCATTGGCGGGAGCTTCCGATTGAGAAGTACCTTCATTGTCCGAATATATCGGAGAGACTGGTGCTAAGTCTGGTACCACTTCTCGATTCTCGCTAGTCGCGTTAAGACGACTGTCTCGATCTCGAGACGTACTTGAAGACGAGTGCACCAAGAAGAACGCTTCTACCGCTGGCTGCAATGTTAGATACATATGTATATATGTTTATACCGCAAATGATGGTAATGATTAATAACAATATAATAATTCAATGATAACATTCTTCTATAACAGTCTGCTAAGATAATAAATTCAAATCCTTTACCTGTAAAACAAGGACGGCATGATGATCAGGAGTATATTCTAATTCGAGTAAGCAAGCGCTAAGGGTTTCCCATAAGTTATCTAATACTAAACTCTCACTCAGCAATGGAAGTGCAGTTTTCTCTTCATCTAAAAAAACAGGAAAAAACAGATATAAATACTACAGAAAAACTATATAAATACTATACAATAATAATTAATATCCCTAATTTACCATTGCGAGAAGAGGATGTCTTTGTATTATCAAGAATCAAAGCATTTGCTTGCGTTGTATCCATAGGAACATCGGTGTCCGCATTGTTGTCGGCAGCTATAACAAAATATATTATTTTCAATATAAATGTTAAAGACAAATTATAGAAATAAGAAAGTCAGAAGTATAAAAGTACCTGTCTCTGGCGCATTACTTGTTGTGCCTGTATCCATGGCTGTCTCTGTTGTTTGATTAGCTTAAAAAAGAATTAATTTGTAAATATTGAAAATATAACATAAATAATAAAACATTAAAAATTTATCGCAAGATAAAATTATAATAACGTCGTATGCATACTTGTTTTCTTGGTGTTTGCTAAGCGGACAGCTTCCCTTATTTGCACAATAACTTTAAGTATTCTCAAAAAGAATGCCTGACTAGAAGTTTTACTGACAAGAGCAGCCATCGATGGTAATTGAAGGTCACTTCCGGCTTTGACTTTACTCGGTGCTGTGACGACTACATTTTCATTAGTAAATCTGAAAAGAAAACTTTTTCATAACTAAATAATAAATATCTTGTCTCTCGAAAACGCAAAGTGTATGGATTTAGTACGCTTTGATATTTAATTGCGTGTTATAAGTATATTTACCTATCTAATAAAATTCCTCGTCCATTTCCACTACTGGTTGATGGTTGGTCCTCCAAGGAATTTCTTCGACTTAATTCACGATTTAGAACTTTTAATTCCATCATCAAATCATTGATATGTTCGCATACCATATTTGCCAATTCCATTGCACCTTCCAGAAGTAATTTTAATATCTAGAGAAAGACGTAAGTAGAAAGAAAAATATATTAACATTTTCATATTATTATTAATACATTAACGCCATTTACATTAATATGAATACATACCAATTGTCTAGTGGGATCAGGGCAATGAGATAAGTTAAGTAATAGCGCAGTTGCATCCTCAAGTCCATCCTCGGAACAACTTTTACTAGTCAAAACCTGCACAGCCAACTTGAGGTGTCCTTCTGGTGCGGCGACGCTTTGATCCTTATTGAGTTCCGTCTTCTTGTTCTTTGCAGCACCTTCTTGCCGCCGAAAGGGATTTACTTCCGTCAAGCCGATGGAGATCAAAGACAGGAGTCGCAGTAATTTATCTGTCAACTGACTGCTTCGTTTGATCACAGACCAATTGAGCATCGAGATAAGTTGGCCGAATGCGGAAGCTTCAAATGTTGTTGTGCCATGTTCCGGCTCACTGCCCAAATTCGTATTCGAATGAGTCCTCGCAACCGATTTTCCTTTTTTAGACGCGCACGAATCCAATTTTAGAAGCAAATCCCAAAAGTCCGGAAGATCACTCCTTCCTACTTTAGACGCAGATTTATTTTTCACTCCACCTTCCTCTTTGCTGCCACTCACATCCTTTTCCTTACCACTATCTTTATCGTCTAGATCCTTAGATTTGATTGGCACAAAATATCCAGGGAAACTCTTAGCCAGTGATATCAACAGTTCTAAAGTATGTCTGTAAATAAAGAGCCAAAATATTTTAAAAATCTAATAAAGGAGAAATAGACTTTTAATAATAAGCTTTCAAAATAGCTTTTTTTATTTCAATCTTAAAATATCTTAAAATTAATACACTGACCTGCAAACGGTAGGTGCTGCCTGTGGATGAATTGCAATAATATTACCTTGCCTTTCAGATTTTTTACCGGCATGACGTACTATATGAAATACATTTGCTCTACAGCCGAGTGCAGCGTCGATACTAATATTTAGCCATGATTGCGTGTTATTTCTTTGGTCAAAAATCTTTGGAGAACTGAAATAAATTCAAACATTATCATTACGATGAATATATCGCGTTCTGTTTAGAATCAATTCTCAAGTGGGAAAGATCTTACCATAAATCCATGGGAGCATTTAATAATCCCTTTCTCTTAAATTTCCCGCTAAAATCTGCCATGATATCCTTATTTTCATCGTTACTTCTTTCCATGATGCTCAATAATGCTTTTACTATCCACTCCCTTGTGCTACCGTGATAGCAAAGATTTCTGATAACTCGGTGAAGCCTGAGGGTGTTAATTTTTGGCTCGTCGACAAATAATAACACCAGCAGGCACGCCATCGATTCATGATCAAGTAATTGCCGGCCTCTTAATCGTAAGCCGGCGCTCTGATGAGCCATATTCGTATCGCCGCGAGTATTCCAGGTATTCCACTGAGATCTTTGTGGTACTGCGTGAATGGCATATCGTGTGCCGCCTCCACGAGCTACAAATATATTGCGATTTTTGTTTATAAAAGCAACTCATCTAATTACATATATTCATTGTATATTTTTACACTCTATCTTTTTATTCGTGTTAATGCTGATATTTGTGCGCAATATTAACTGTAACAGACACTTACCTCTCCCAGAATTTCTTAATATGCTCGAGAGAGCAGTATTGCTTTGACTAACATGGTTGAGAAATCTTTCTTGCATCATGTGTCGATTACGTGCTTCCCACTCTCTCCTCAAGTTTTGAGCTTCTTGAGCTAAATCCGGTGGAAGGACGGATATTTGAGACTCTTCCATGTCAGTTAGGATCTACAAAAATAAATGTCAGTTTCATAAGTAGTAATGATGAGACATCGAGAACAACAGTAAATCCATTCGAGAATATATACTAACAGCTTGCCGAAGAGAAGGTTGTAGATTTTGGAAGAAAGCGGCGGCATCCACGGGATCCTCCGGATTCGCCGAGGCGGCCGCGTGTCGTTGCTGCTCCATGCGTTGTTGCGCCAAGACTTCCTCCTGTATCGCCGGAGGTAAAGCAGCCAGGAATTCAGGATTTACCTCAACCGGTCCGCTAAGCTCCTCGACTACAGAAGCCTGTGCGCGCTGCCTCATACGTTGCAGTCTATCAACATGTTATTTATTATTTACATATTGTTACCCTATTAACATACATGTATAAACATTGAAGCAAGATCATCAATTTACCTGAGCTGCTCGGCAATGACTTCGTCGCGCATATCCTCAGGCAGCGCAGCCAGAAATGAAGGGTCTACACCATCCGGTAATTGTTGTTCCTGATTGCTGGATTGCTGCTGTGGCTGCTGTTGCGACGGTTGCTGTGACGGTTGTTGTTCTGAGGTCCCTGCCGCGGTGGTGGTCTCGGTCGTGATTGAAGACGTCGAATCTTGATTAACGACGTTGGCGCTACAATGACATTCATGTTAATACCGCTGTAATCTATATTCACTTATGTACAGTACTTACTTTCGTTCAACACGCCGTAAGTCAATGTCGCTCGTTCGACACTGAGTATCATCCGTCAAGAGTCTGCGTATCCAATCAGCCGAATCGCTACTCTCCCTCGACAGATCCTCGCTAGTTTCTTGACCAAAATCTACTACTAATGGCGCAGCGGAGGTGCGATTAGATGTTGATTCGGCGACATTCGCCGTTTCTGAACCACTTCGTCCAGGCTGTCCTATCGGAGCAAGATGTGTAGGCGTGTCATTAGACACATGTAGGTCTAATGACGAAAGGATATTAGTACACAAAATCTGAATAACTTAACGGTAAGGATAATCAATGAGTCTGAGCAAAAGATTCAAATTTCGATTTTTTTAAGTAATCACTAAGGTCCGATTCATGATATAGAACGATTAACATAATACAAATACAATAAGAGTTTTTTTTTTACGTATAATAGCGTTTTAAACAGAGGATTTTAATTTTAAAAACAATAGGTATATTACTTAGTCTAATCGTTGCTTCAGATGTGCACGGTCCAAGTACAGAGTCGACGATACTTTCAGCCAACTCTAATGTGGGATTCCGATTTGCCGTACGTGGATCCCGACTATCGGACGTTGACTGCTCCTCCGGCGGTGGTGGAGGTGGTCGCTCCTCGTCCTCTTGAACCGTCACTTCCATTTCACCTGTTACATCTAGTATGTAAAAAATACATAGAGACACGCATATAAAATATTCATTAAAAATAAATATAAAAAAATGTTCGTATTGCAGCTGTACCAATTATGTCCTCCTCCGGAGTACGCTCCTGTCTTGCAGTTTCTACCGCAGTTTCTCCTCTGGCTACAAGAGTGACGTCAGTTCCTTGAGAAGTTGATGCAGATGATTGAGAAGTTGGTGGCTGCTCATCAAGTGTCAAACTGGGTAGTGCGGCTAAAATGTTAGATGCTGTTTGAATAATCGTATTCACATTTAAATATATTATTTTAATATGTAAAATTTTTGTATACGGAAGAAAATATACGAGAATGTACTTACATTCCGCATTATTTGAACGTTCTTTTTCTTCTTTACTATCCTTTTCGCTTTCCTTCTCGGAGCCATGTTGTTTTTTACGTTTCTCCTTACGCTCAGCGAGTTCTGCGTTCCTGTGCTTTTCCAGCCCAGGTATCAGCTTGTGAACAACACCTTTCCGACACAAAAAGTTAATAAAATTAATAAAATTGTTAATAAAATTCATAATAATAAAATTAACACAAATTCCTTCGTTCTTACCAACGCAACAATCCGGTTGAGAATCTCCATCTAACTGCTTACTCTCTTCGATCCACCAGTGTAATGCGGTTGGTATATTATTCAAAGTTGCAGCAAGGCTTGGACCAAAGAGATACCCAGATTGATCCTAACATTAAAAATTTGAAAATTAAAATCACAATTTTTTTTATATATTTAAATAAGTTTTCGTATTACACAATATACGTACGACATAATCAATTTGCTCTTCCTCTTGATTAGTGAATATACCTAATCCGTTATCCATTACGACGACCCGTGTATCTCTAAAGCTCGATGCCAAAACCTGACTAGCGGACAAGGGAAGGGTCTGCGCAGCCGGGCCGAGAAGTCTGTATCATGTATGTTAAATAATTAGGCTATTTATTGTTTCAATAGTCGCGAAACACAATGTTTTACTAACATATACCTTTGTAATATTACAGGTGGATTTGAACTACGTGGGTTGGATAACTGGAGATACTGATACCGCCTATGTCGTAGAGCACGTTGCGTTCTAGTACTTGCAGTGTCCAAACTTCCTTGCGATATTAACAGTGGGTGAGTACTGATGCCTGCATCAAAATTATTACAATTATACTCTTACAATTATGTAAGAAATTAATTGAAAGGTAAAAGAAAAAAAGGAGAGAAAAAAAAACACAGTCGAACGTTCATATCGACACCCCTGTTCTCGACCAGCTCAGCCTTCGTAAACTGAGATTACGAACAGTTATGGACACAATTAACACTCATTCTATATTTGAAAACCTATTCTTGCAGTACAAACGAAAATTGAAGGAGAAACTGAAGTCGAGAATAGAGAGGTTGCTCGGTCTCGATTAGTCAAGAATAGGGGAATTTCCGACTGTAATTATCTATTTTCGCTCCTATTTACCGTTGTTCTCAGAACCTGCAGGGGGCTCTTCAAACAGACCTAATGGTAACGGGAATGTGGATGTCCATGGAAGACTAGGTCGCGTATTAACTGGCGTTGACGTATTCGCGATGTCCTGATTTTCAATGTTGTGTTGTATCATTACAACATTACCACCATCGCGCTCAGAAGAGGGGAACATACGAAAAACGCCGCCCTCTCCAGCATCTTCGTAAAATTCTATTCCATCCTCTTCATAATTGGACGATCCTTCCTCCTCTTCTTCCTCCTCTTCCTCATTTTCTTCACCTATAATAACAACGTAAATGAGGATAAGAGATATACGATCTTTCTACCTCGGTTGCCATTATCATGCATAAAGTCGGATTATCTACCATCATCTTCCTCTTCCTCCTCTTCGTCCTCATCATCCTGCACCTCGTCCTCATTATCGTCGGACGGATTACTATCGGAGTCAGAGTCGGAGCTCATTAAGTCCTCCTAAAATAAAATTCATTGTAGATTCAGAAAATAAAACGAAAAGTACTAATTACATGAGAGAAAAAAAGCGACGTTACTCTTACTGTGGTATCTCGAGTTGGATCGAAATCGCCCTCCGCGTCGCGCATCGCGAGACTTTCGTCATCAATATCCATTGGCCTGTGTGGGCGAGAAGATGGCTCTTCCGCCACGGCCGAGCCGTCCCTGGAAAACAGTACACTACTTGATTATAAGTACTGTAGCTTTCATGAACTTGAAGGACTATTAAATAAATAAATAAAAGTTTCGCGAACGTGTGCAACACATAAACAAAAGACAAAAACACACATAAACAGCCAGAAAAAAATACATATCATGCTTAAATTAAAAAAAAAAGTCTATGCATGTATGTTCGATTGATGAATTGTATGATTACATTTTACGTGTGTCACAAAATAAAATCGCATAAAATACAATCCGTGCAAGGAGAGTACTTTGCTAATATCTGTTAAATGAGAGACATTGTCACTATGCGATATCTGTACCGCATATGATACACATATGAGCATATCATTTTAAATTTTGTTCATACAGTAACATTCAGTAAGATATTTTTTTTATCTGCCATCTTGATGTCATTGCTGCGTAGACACATCTTAATCAGACACAAAGAGATTGAATTTACTTTTATACTTGATTTGAATTGCATGACGTTCATCGAAATCTGATTAATCTTTAATTTACATCTCGTTACCTTTCAAGAAGTTGATCCATAATGTCCTCGAGGGCGGCCTCATCTCCTTCCTCGTGTACCTGGCCCTCCGAGGTCGGTTCCAAGCTTTCCGCTGTCACCGAGATATCGTGCTCAGTGTTCTCCGCGTCCTCGTTCGCTTCCTCGCCCACGGCATGCGTAGCTTCGGAGGTCGTAGTGCCTGTCTGTTCTCCAATCGGTTCTTCTTGGACTGTCCTATTTTTCGGCTTCGTAAATTTGTTATTGACCGCACCCGGCATTGGTTGATTGATAATGCGCGATAAAGTTTCGAGTGGTTTTAACGCGGCGTTAATAGTGCCGGCCATATTCGGGCTCGACAAATCGAGACTGTGCGGTATTTTTGCCAGATCGGTAATTATACCCTTTCTCAGCATTATTCTAACGATGTAATTGACGTTATTGTACTGGTGAGTCCTCAAAGAAGCCCTCAGCTGAGTATGCGACATTGGCGGACAACTGTCGATCATGGTAGAGATTAGTCCGATTAGCAACTGAAGTTGCGCGTGCTTCTCGGAACTCTCCGGAAGCGCAAGCGTCCTCGTCAAGGCTGCCTTCACTTCTGTCACCAAAGTCGTCTGTACATCTGGCGAGTGATTGCACGAGGCTATAGCAGCGATCAACATTCTCGCCATGCTGCTGCATGTTCGATCGCCCGAATTTTCCGGCGACATCGGCAGAAGTTTATCTAGTAAGAACGCTAAGGCTGTCGTGTCTTCAGATACCATCTCACTTTGCCCAGCTCTGTACGTATGTTCGGTGATAAGACTAGCTACAGCGCCGTAAGATCTCACAGCCTCTGCCAATATCTTCAATATCGCAGATTTTGTCAGAATGGGCTTCTTCGCCTCTTCTGGTTCTACTTTGCTGTTGTTACCGATGTCGGTGTAAATCTTTAGAGGAATAATTTGCGACACTTGATCGTCGTCGTCCAAGGGATCGTTGGTAGTCGTTGCATTATTTCTCAATATATCTCGCCGCGATGACGACGTCGACGATGACGCGTTACCCATCGATGAAGTTGTCGCGTGTGAAGTCTTCTTTTCGGGACTTGTTGGAGTTGCCGATCCGTCATCCGACGACACTGGCATTGGCTTAATTAACGCGTTCAACATATCACGAATAACACCTACGGATACCTCTTCCACCATCGGTAATGCTGGAGAGTGACTAGGAGGTAAGGCTTTGACAACTAGCCTATTGTCAACGTCATCCTCTGCAAAACGATAAAGATATAATTAGTAAACGAAAGCACTAAAAATATTGCTATTTTATATTAATGGATATAGAATACCACACGGATTTAATTGAAACTCACTTTTCAAGCAACTTATGTCAACTCTTAGAATATTTTCGCACACTTCTTTGTATACTTCCGGATTGCGGCAAACGGCGCTGCTGATTTGTCGTGTCATGAAAAGTATCTCTTTATATGCAGGAGGTATGTTGCTCTGCGTGCGCGCACGAATGACCTGGAACAAAAGCGAGCGAATAATTCATTGTTATATGGATAGATTAGTACGCGATATACGCGAAATATCGAAAAGATAAAAATACCTTCTCCATCGCAAGGCGAAGCGTGCGCGGTTCCTCAAGAGTATGTCGTATCAGTAACGTACATAGGGTGATGCAGCCGGTGAAACTGCACATTTGTGTCATTTCGAGGAGTAACTTTACACCACCCTCACGCGCGAACACCTCCGCATTTCGATAATCTCTCGTCAACCGTAAACACACTTTCAACACAGCGTGTAATGCGTCTCGATCGACTGGGATTGCCAAAAACTTTACACACGCTCTGTAACATAAACAATATTTATGAGATGTTTATTTGGTTCTTAGTTAATTCAATTTTACACATAATGTATTTCGTATAATAATGCATGACCATAAAAAGTATTACGAAAAGTGATAAACTAAAACGCTTCCGCAGAAGGAGCATCATACGGCATCCTAGAAATTAATATTGCACGATATGATTTTCTCCTTTTTCCGCGAGGTCTAAATTATTTAAATATATTATTCACGTTAAATATTACACACATTAATGTTGATCTTGTATCTCTTACCGTACAATACTCGGCGCTATACTAGGATCCAATCCTTGCACCACCGTATTTCGTCTCTCTTCTCCTACCGGGCTCTCGTCAGTATCCATATTCGAATCTGAACCCGAGCCACCGTCCTCTTTATCCGTGTTCAGCTTGAAACCCATTGTTATGGGCCGCCTGTTATCACTGTCCTCGTTCACTTGCGTCATACAAGAGAAGGTGATGAGATATCGGCGCCGACTGCACGATATCCGCACGCTGGATTCGCCCGCCCAATACGCATCGTTGATGATTCGATTATTCATAGCCGAATAGAGAGTCCATTTGCCTGTGCTTAAATCGAACCACTTCCACGCTCTGGTCGTGATTTTGTGCATTATTTGCTTTCGTTGCGTAAGAGTGGCCACCTTCTCCAGGCGATCGATGAGCAGTAACAAAGGCGCCAACCACTTTGGTGTTTTCATGCTCAACACGGCGCTGGTATCCTTGCAGTCTTTAGCGATTCTGTTCTTGTTCGCGGTAAGCGGAGCCTCGCTCACCACCAGCAGTCGTACAAGTTTGTCCAGTATCGCGCATTCCTCTACTATAAGAGCGCACGGAACTCTCATCTCCTGAAAAGAACCCTCGAAGAAGAGAGTGTAGAGGTAAAGGCGACCAGACAGCTTGTTCGCCTCCTCGCACTCCACCAATCTGGCGCCGGCATTTTCGTCCTGGCTCTCCGCGATCTCAATTAGATAATCCACTAGACGACCGACCTCGCGTATCAACTGCCGTAACGTATCGTCCCGCCATTCGTCGCCGTTTCTCTTCGTGATCGTCACCAACAGATCGCAAATCCTATATACCGTGTCCGGCATGAGGTCCAACAAATTGAGACACTGCCCCAGCGCACTACGCGTAAACTCGTCTATACTCTCGGTGATCGTCGTTTCGCGAGAGGGTATCTCCTCGATGCCCGAAATCTTGCGCGTGTCCGTGTCACCGAGTGACATCGCGATCGCGTGCATTATCTGATCGTCATCCGCCAATTCCAAGTCCATGATCAAGCCTTGGCCGCTGGCGTCGCTTACTGGTGCGTCAGGTCTACGTAGAGTCGCAGGATTTGTTAGGAGGTAATCGGTCGCCTGTTCCACGGTCATCGTGTGCAGTAACGCTTCTATACAGTGCGCTCGACTAAAGCCCATATCCATCAATTGTCTCAGATATTCCGGATTCACATCTGCCTCTGGTTCGTCTCTACGATCAGACCCGCCGGTTCTGCCAACGCCGCTCGCACCGCTACCGCTGGCTGTTGCGCTGTCCCCGCTTTCCTCTTTCTCGGTGCGTTCCTTAATGATCTTCTCGCCACGCAGAATATGTCGTAAAATCGATAAAATAGACTCTGTCATGCGAGCTCCATAGTTTTTGAGCGGTTTTTTGCCCCACATCAGCATCACCGCTTCGAAGGCTTTTTTGTGAATATCGATGAGGTACCTTATTGGATCAAACGTCTCGCATACTTTATATATTCCCGTACACTTTGACGAGACTACGTGAGGAGAGTCCAAGATGGCCTTGGGATTGACCATTTTCTCCAGTAGCATCAGCCAGGCGTCCAGGAATTCGCCAGTTCCATCGGGTAGATTAGGATGTTCCAGTCCCTCGGGTAATGTAAATTGGCCTCCACCTGACAATGCCCAGTGAAAAGTAGAGAAAAATGCATTTTGGCCGTTCAATTTGACAAATTTTTGAAGCATCAGGTGATAGGGATGCCTCTTCTCATCAAAGAGCATCGGTGAGGTGAATCCCACTGAACATATGAGGAAGGTGAGCTTAAATTTGGGAATCGGTGACGGAGGTAATTTATCCCACGATAAGCCGCGTGTCAATAAGCAATTCAACGCGGTGGCAACACTTCGCGCTGCCTGAGAGGGCAATGTGGGCGTCAAAGGCATTTGCTGTCCTCTACGTTGTCTTACAGGAGAACCCATGCAAAGCTTGACGAGTAAACCAAATAATTCTGAGAGCGCTCTGCCGAGTCTTGAAGAAGCGCCGAGTAACGGTTTGATATACTTCAGTTGATAATTGTTCGGCCTGTCGGTGCTTACACTTGGTTTGTCATCTACCTCCATCGGCACCGGTGGCGGATCTGTGCTAAGAGCTTCCATGGCCGTGGTCATCCCGTTACTTCCCATATCCGAAGATACAGTAGCAGACCAAGAGGACGAAGGTTCGCCCTCGGTTTTTAACTCGGGTGGCATCAACTTGTCCATGTCTTCTTTGCCAAATTCGCATCCGGCCGGGATAATATCCTCACTACATAACGCGAGCAACAATGTACTCTCCCAAACGAGAGACATATAAAGCTCTGATAAACCCTTGAGCACAGTCAATCCCAATTCGGACCCCCAATGATTCATCGAAAGATTTCGAATATCACTTTGACTGGTACGACAAACATGAACAAACATCACTACGTATCCGTGAGCTGCATTCATGGCGTGTAATAAAGGCGTAGCAGTATCGCTCGTAAATGCAGTCTCCAAATTTGGTGCTGATGCAAGTTCATGTAACAAAACGGAACCGCCAGGTGATTCCATATTACTGTGAAGTGGCTTCAACAAATTTAGCACTTCATTTAATTGTGACAAACCGGTTTTGAGTACCAATGGTTCATGTGCGAGGTTCTGCAAAAACCAAATTGCATTTGTAATACAAATTACATTAAAAACATGTATCGTTAAAAAAATTATATAAAAATCAAACGTACCAAAATACTTTTGCATACTGAGGCTACAGATTGGGCCGCTTGTGCGACAGGATAATCAACAGGTAAATTGGGTAGACCCAAAATCGACAGTAGTGGAACGAGTCCCTTCTGAGCAACAAATTCTCTGCAGTGATCATCCGTTGAATTATTACTTAAAATGGCATCCACAAATTTCATAACGTTGTGGATATATTCCACTAAAGCAATGGGAGTCTTTTCTCTTGGTTGAGGTGGCGGTCCAGGCTGAGGAGGCGACATACTAGGTTGCTCTTCTCGTTGAGGGTGCGAACTCGTGCTCGCTTCCTCCTCGTCTTCTTCCTCTTCATCACTACTGCTGCCACCACCTCCTCCACCACCGCCACCGGAATCTCCTATGCCAACGCTGACTGATTGAGCAGATGTTTGACGATTTCCAGAGGCCGTGTTTGATGGTGAATTTTCAGATTTACTAGCAGCACGCCAACATATGTATCGTGGATCACAGCCCAATACACACAATTCTTCGAGTAACTAGCAAGTAGAAAAAAGAAAGATAAGTGTCTGAAAAATACATGTATAACAAAAAAATTAGTTATTCGAAAATACTGCTTGTAAATGATACCTTAATAATAGCCGCAATAGCGTCAACTTTTAAGCTTGGTTGGTGCCTCATCAGCTCATCCATGGCATTGCCTAAATTCGAAGCTGTATCGCCTAATGGATCGGCGCTCCGTCGTCGCCGCATTGCCGAGAGATAAACAGGTGAAAGAAGTACTTTAAATAAGCGTTCGAATGGTCGCCGCTTCACAAAAGATTCAAGACCGCGTTGATTCAAACAGAGTGCGCTGAACACATTAGGTAGAGAACCCAATACTTCTCTAGTGGCAGGAACCTGATATAATTGATAAAAACATTCTTAATATCGTATCATAAAAAATACTCTTCTATTCTACAAAACATAAATTATTTACACTCACTTCTTTAATGAGTAGAGCATGGAGTACAACATCAGTCAAACCATTGTCTTGTAGAGACGATAGTAATGACGGTTCTTGGAAAACGTATACAGTCACGACGTCAGTAGCAAGTAAGAATAACGAAGGACCATAGTACTCTGAATTACTTATAATATGCTTCAGAGAAGATGGTAGTGTGCCTTCCATAACGTGTCGTATGCTATCAGAAAAAGCTGGATCCTGAATTGCCTTTTTAAGAAAATTCAACATCGATTTCAGGAGCGCTGCTCGTTGTGGTAAACATGTTTTGCCCGTCTTAGCGGCAGAATAATCTGGCTGCTGTTCGTTCTTTTCATCTGCTTTAGCAACGGTATTTTCATCCTCTGATATTTCCATAGGATTAGATGATTCCTCTCGTTCATCGAAAGTCTCGTGTTCGCGGCGCGATGTGGAAGATGCTTCCTCCCTTTCTGCTGATCTTTCACGCGAAGTTTGTGGAGCATCTTGATAGAGCAGTGGCTCTATTTCGAACGGTTGTTCTTTCCTACATACGTTAACTTCCATGTCTAAACGATTGATGAAGCTTGCTAAGCCGTTGTGTGTTTGAAAACCTTGCATGTCTATGTTTGTTATTAAATCTATGACACGCACTGCTCTTGTTACAAACTGTAAAAGAAAAAAGACAAAATAAGATTGACTCTATTTTACAAATAAATGTAAAACTAAGTTCAATAAATCATGATTCCTTTTAATTATTAATACCGAATAGTAAGACGTTGTATTGTGCATTCTGATAAGTAATACCGTTATGTGCTCCAGTTCACTTCCTGGCCAATTGATAACTTTCAAAAGACTCTCCATCATGCCGCAACTTACGAGAGCCTCTCCACCCGCCTCGTAACTCGCAAGATGATACAAAAAGCTAAACAAAGCTGTCGCAAGTGGAAGAGGAAATGGTTGTCCATCAGGTTGCGGCGAGGTTAACGTTGTTATACAAGTACGAACCAAAACGGGCAGAAAGCCGTGATACGAGCTAGCTCCAGTGACGTCAATAATCATGTTCAATCGCGAACCAGGTTTTCTGAAATCATATTAGTTAAGATAATTATATCATATCCGTTATCGAAAATCCGTGTAAGATAAGAAAAAGATATTCGTACTCACTTAGGGAAGTGTGGATTCCGGTCTAAATGTATAATGCTTGTAAGAGTGCGCAACGCTGCTGCACGAATCTCAACAAGATGAGTATGTGGTAATTCCAACAATTCAACCAGCTCCTCAAGAAGTCCGGCATGGAGAAGACTATGCGCATTTTCTTGCAGCGCGTTGCTGTACACAAGCACGGATAATGCTTGAAGTCGAGCTTGCACGCACTGCAATCGTCTTCGATAATCCGAAAAACTATGCGCTAGTCTTATGTGCGTCAATAGAGCCATCTAAGAACATATTTCAAACGCGTTAAAAAATATCCCCCGTGTATCGTGTCATTTATGTAAAGAAAAAATTAAACATCCTTACCTGTCGTTCCTGAGGTACGTTATAAACTTTCAACAGATCATTCATAATCTGTGCTGGGGTTTTTCCGAGTTTATCAACATTTTCTATATGTATATATGTTACAAGATTCATTTGACCAACTTTCTTTGTACTAGAGAGTGATGTACCAGTTGCCGATGGCTCCGCTACAGTCGGATTTTCCGCATAAAATTCGAAATGTAACGTTGTAGCACTCGCTGGAAATGGCTGTGAAATAAAAAATGTCATTTATAAAACTGCCCCATATCGTAAATCGTTGCACAATAATTGTATGAGCATGCTTACTTTCTCTGGAAATTCCTTGCAGCAGTCTGCCAAACCAAAACCGTTTTCCTTTCCTCCCCAACTCTGTAATAAATTATTACTTAATAAATGGAACTAAATTATATCGCTAAAATTTAAATAAAATAAAAATTACTGACCTCTGCTAGGTGAATAAGCCTGCTGAGCAAAGCTTGCCGTTTGTCACTATTTAGACGTGTAATAAAATTACTGCGTTTACTAAACATGTACAGAAGATTTAATACACCAAGGACTACATTCATGTTACAACTTGATAGTAAAGTAACCAAGTGTTCCATGCTGTTGTACAAATGCCGTGAGAATGAATGCTCAATTAACAACGTTGTAAAGTGGAGAACCCAGAGAAGCAGCTCTTTTGCCTGTGTAACAAATTAATGATATATAAATTATTTAATTAATCAGCTGGGTTTTAATGTAAAACCATTACAAGAAGTAATATTTACAAGTAATACATATTTTAATCGATTGACGCTAATACAGATAAAAACTTATTAAACAAACCTCTCGATTTTGAGGAAGATCACATGCTAATTCCCATGGATTATCTGGACTTTTTGCTGCAGCTTCTTCTAAAATACTGTCACTGAGATCTAAGACATCAATCCAATGAAACAATTCGCACTTTCCGAATGTCCACGCATCTATCTGCTTTAGTTCTTCCAGTAGCTCTGCATGCGAGCAAGAGCGTAGTTTGCTTATGAGTGCCTGACATTCTGCCGGCTAAACACACACATTACACATAATTAGTTTTGATACAATATTCGAAATAAAGGTTGGCGCGTGTGTACGTGTTACATTATGTGTTTGTATAACAAGCTTTTGTATTCCAAGAAACAATGTGCAATCAAGATTAGTTTACAAACTAAATTTATATCGAAATTTATATTGTTTACAATCTATTTACGTGTTGTATACACATGTATGGTTTATATATTGTACGTATAATTATATGTGTATACATAGAAAAAAGCTATGAAATTATGCTCTCTATCCAAAGAGAGTTAAAATTCATGTAATGTATATATTAATCAAAATAAATTAACATGTTATCACGCAAATCTAAGTGAAAACGGTTAAAAGTTTATTCAAACAAAATCTGTGCATAATACTTACCACTTCGGAAGTGCATTTTTTCAATCTACTGCGATCGATTTTCATTTTGATGTGTTAACGAATCCTTTCCAAATTTAATATCTAGAATAAAAGCACAAATATCCCATTATAAGTTTCTATAGTGACAATTACTTAAAATTAATTTAGTAATAAATATATATAATAGTAAGTAAAATATCGAGTCCTTTATATGATAAAAAGTAACACCATCAATCCTTGCATCATTGATAATTAACACAGAAAAATATAAAGAATACAACTTTAGTTATTTTTTATTCCTTCGTTATTAGAAAAATACGATAAAAGCAATGCGGTTAGTCATACTACTGCAGTAAGATTGTCACATTCCACAGATATCATATCACAATGGCTCATTATTATAAGATAGAAAAATTCCAAGTTAACAAGTTACTATGCATCGCTAAATCATTTTATATAAGCGCATTGTAAAATGTTCATTAATGCAATCTATTTACTAACTATAACAAATATCAATGAACAAAACATTCAATAAGCCCATTTTACAATAGCCGTAAAAGTATGCGTTAAGACGTAAGCAGTAAGCTATTGACTAATGGGATTTTTACAATTCAAGAATAATTGACTGCGGTTGGTCAATAGCTTATTGCTCACGTCTTACTGCACATACTTTTACGGCTATTGTAGAATGGGCTATGATATTCGATAAACTTCTAGAAAGCAAGATTTTTCTTCTGTATATAAGAGAAGTATTAAAATTACATAATCAGAAGCAAGTTTCTAAAGACACACGTACATTTTTATCAACATGTAACTCATAGCGATTTCGGACACTTGCACTAGTGCACACTAAGTGCGCACTAAGACTTGTTCTTAATCAATTGTTTACAGATCACCTTAAATTATACTTATTAGTTACTGTAAAATGATTTGTACAGCATCCATATAGATATTACAGATTGTTTTATTGACTAAAAAGTTTTTAAATGTGTATTTAAGCGACTTTAAATATAAAAATTAGATTATAAACAAGCCTTAGTGCGCACTCAGTGTACACTAGTGCAAGCGTCCGAATTCGCTATCATTTACGAGAATGCATGGATCTCGAGAATCGATAGCGTAACTGATCTCTACAACTCGTGCATAAATCAGGCCATAAGGGCCGGCCTACAATGGATGTCGTAACTGTCGTAAGTCGTAAGAAATTTACCAATCATAGTCTAATTTGAGGAGACTGACTAATCAACTAGCGATTGGTTAATTTCTTACGACTCACGACTTACGACATCCGTTGTAGACCGGCTCCAAAAGAATTTATGTAGAATACCTATACGAAAAAGAATTACACAATTATGACAACAAATAACATACAAAGATTGATGTGTACAGGTATAGAGAAGTCCTAATGTGTTTGCGATTTTCTAAACCATATGCACAGTTGGAAGAGTTCAAACGAGACTCTTCTGGAAGAGAAGAGTCTGGAACAATTTCCAAGACCACGTTTCTTCTCTTCTCGTAATCTCAAACGTTTATATACCTTCGCAATGATCGTGTGTATATTGTACAGCAATAATTAGAGATACACGTGTTTACGTGTACGAGATCGGACAACTAGAGAGAAACAGAGAGAGAGAGAAAGAGAGCAAATTGGACTACGACGAAATCGCGTTTCGGCGAACAGAGAATCGCTGTACACGATCGGCACAACAAATGACTCAACGTTACGAAACGTATCGCAATACGGAGCAACTCGGTTTTTCTTCCCGTTCTCTCTTCCTTCTTCAAACGCTCGATCCCGCACTATCTGGGTCGTCCTACCCTTTGTGCCACGCGTCGGTCATCCCTCGGGCCGGACGTTCCTTCGCTTCCTGCCCGTGCGATCAGTCGGTCGTGCGCGCGCGCGCGCGCGAGACGCGAGGAGGCGAATCCACGCGGATCGCGCGGATTTTCGACGCAAGAGACACGGGAGATCACGCTTTAATCTGCACAGTCATCAGCGGCACGGGGGCGCGTATTCTAACCTATTCCGCCGCGGCGCAGGGACAATGGTGAGCAAACTCGGGGGGAGCACACGCACGCAACACACCACGACACCACGCAGATCGAGTGACAACACCCTGGCGGCGATCGGCCACACTGCCAGCGGTGCCAGCGCGCACCGGAGAGACCCGTGCGCCCTCGTAAATAAACGTTTGAAGGTGAAAAGAGGCGTGTGTGTGATGCCCACGGTTTCGAACGCGGCGACGGTTAGACAAGGGGAAAAAGAGGTCTTTCCTCGAAGAGAGGAAGAAAGCGATCGAGGAAAGGAAACCCGAAAAGGAAGGAAAAAAAAAATAAGACCGAAGGAAAGAGAAACGCGCTCGCTGACGAGAAAAGGGGGAAGGAGAGCGACGTGTCTCCTTCTCTCCCCTCTCACTATCTCTCTCTTTCTCTCTTTGTCTTTCTCCCTCTCTCTCACCTGGCGATGAGCCGTCGTACTTCCGTGCACCCAACTTCTTTCCGCGATAACGTAGCGCTGCCGCCACTGGTAGCCTCCTCCGTCGATGTGCCCGAACTGCCCGAGTTCTTCCGTCCGATGCGCTTCTTCACGTCAGGAGCGTGGCGATGCGGCACGGGCATCGCGCTCGCGTCGAACCCGTGAACCCGAGAAGATCACTTGCTGATGCTGATGTTACTACAGCGTCCGCGATTCTCGCCAGATTGTCCGTCCATCAACGCGCAGACCTCGGCGGACCTCCTCTCGTGGTCGTCGGCACGCTGATAGTCGGCCGCGGCTAACGCTACGCGACAGTGACGGCGAGAACGCGCGAGCGGAACGAGGAGACGAGAAAACGGGTGATAAGGAGAGGGGAACGGTGGGAGACGGACGGACGCACGCACCGCGAGAGACAGAGACAGAGTCAGGGGAGGACCGGGGGACGGGGAGGTGCGCCGAACGGAGGGCCGATAATGCCCCGTGCGCTCGCGCTCGCGGCACGACGGTGTCAAAACAGAACCGCGAACGAGCGCGGCCGCGAATCGTCTTCACAGTCGTCTCCCTCCTTTTTTTTTTAAATTCTGTTTCCTTCTCTTCCTTTTGCTGCTGTTTTTTTTCCCTTTATCGGCCGACGACGGTGCCGATCAGCGCCATTTTAGCGAGGCATCCCGCACGACGACGGTGTCGTCTCTCGTCTCGTTTAACCTTGGCGGAACGGACGGGGTCCGCGCACGCCACACTAGAGCCCTGACGGGCCTGAGCTCGATCGCCGTATTCGCCGTCGATGTTTCTCGAACGATGTCTCTCTTTTTCTCGCTCTCACGTTCGTTCGCTCGCTCGCTCGGAGCGAGTTCACGACCTCCTCGTCGTCGCGGCACGGTCACTCGTCTCGCTCGACGTGTCGTCGCACGAGTCGTTGCGCGAGAATTCGCGCTCTCGCTCTTTCACCGATGTATGTATATATATATATGTAACGTGTGTGTACGTATATTATTGCGCACCGAGAGAGAACGAGCTAGGTCGGCTGCGTCGCGTACATACGTTGTACACACGCGCGCGCACACACCACGCACGCACACGTACACGCGCACGCGCGCGCGAGCCGTCAAACACAACCTCCTCTCCGCGAACGTTTCGCGCTTCACACACACGTTCGCTCGCGGAACGCGGCGTGTTGCGATACCGTCGACGCGCAATTGCACGCAATTGTTCGCGCGTACCCGATCCTCTACACACACGCTCGCGCGCGCTCCCTTTTTCTCCCCTTTTTCCTCTCTTCTTCCTCTTCCTTTCCCCCTTTACGCGATACGGCGCGCACACGCATACACACACGCGCGACACGCGACAGGCCGATCCTCACGTTGCGCGTCACACTCTCGACCCTCTCGCCACGGATTTCAAGTACGGGACACGCGACGACCGCGCGACGTTTCCGTGCGATCGCGGCATAAACTCGCGGGCGAATCCGCTGCCGCCGCGAGATGCTCCTCGATTACGCGCGAGCTAAATTACTAGACGCGCGTCACGCGCGGCGACCACGGCAGTTCGCTAATCATAAAATTATTATATATAACCATTGTACATAATATTAAATTATATTAAATCATATGTAACATACAGCTGTTATTTATTTTAAATTATATAAAATTATATATAGCTCATCATATCATATAATTTTTACATACACTTTAGTCAAACGCACTGTACATATGTACATCACGAGTTCATTTACTTTTTTTCATCTTGCAATCTATATTACTAAAGAACTGTAAAGAGATTTATAATATAATATATACACATATGTAAAAAAAATGTGTAAGTCCCTTTTTAGGCATAATCAAGTTTATTTCATTTATCAAAATAAATAATTTAATAAATTACATTTTCTCTCTTATCTGACACTTGTCAATATCTTCAAGGATAAGATCGATTATCGAGATATCCTTTCCCATTATGTAACAAGATGTCTTGTGTATATGCATTGGCAGCACTCTATCGCTGTCATGTAAAGCATAATGTATTTTATCTAAATAAAAATCTATTTTACTTGCGTAAAGTGGGCCGTTCGTTTCATACTTCAATACGTTTGTGTCAACCTGCTCAACTAAACGATTTAAATACCGTGCTATATTTACCATCCCCAGAATTTTATGCATTCCTGGCAACACCATAATGGGATCAAGCCCAATAGGCTTCCAAATCACAGTGAAAGATATATCCACGTTTGCATCCTTGCTGAAATAAAGCGAGCCAAAGCCAGCAAGCTTCTTGGGGAAGTTTGTCACCGTAGAATGAACGTGCGTTGACAGAGAAACACGAAAGTACGGTGCTACGACTCGTATGAAAGATAAGATGAAAGAAATTGGATACTGTGGATCGCAAAAAATAACAAGTTGCTGCCTAACAAATTTTGGCTTTTCTGAAGGATGTTCCGCCACCTGCTTGATCTTCGTTTCCTGATTCGACTGTGTTTTAACTGATTTTTCTTCTTGCTGACGCGTTTTCCATTGTAAACGAGTCATTCGGCTAGTTCTGCAAATAAAAACAATAAACTTAATGATCAGAATATTAGTTTTCAACTTTGGACTTTGTATTTTTCACAATTACTTGACTTATAAATGTTTTACCTAATTTTATTTCCAAAAAATATACTCTGACATAAATACCTTAATAATGCTTAGAATAATATTTACTTCTCTAAACGACACAGAGGATTGTTATGAACCATTTCCATGTCCACTTTTGGTCCAACAAGATCGCGTATATTGTTCAAGCCATATTTAATCATTGTTGGCCTAAATTAACAATAAAGTGCGTTACGTTTTTGTATTAAATATACGGCATCATATTTATTTTCTAACGATGTACCTTTCTAATGATAAACCCCATGCAATGACATTTACATCAGGGGGTAGGTTCATTGGCAATATCATTTCGGGCCTAAACATGCCGCTATTGCCGATTTCTATCCATTTCTCCAGCCCGTTGTGAAAACAGAATATTTCCATACTCGGCTCAGTGTACGGATTGTACGCAGGTTTGAATTGAAGCTGAGTGATGCCAAGTTTACTGAAGAATTCGTATAAAGTACCGATAAGATTGCCCAAAGTAAGGTTGTAATCAGCGATGACACCTTCAACCTGATGAAATTCGGCAAGATGTGTCGCATCCAGAGTTTCATTGCGGAATACTCTATCAATACTGAAGTACTTGACCGGCTTAAACTCTCCCTGAAAGACATTTTTTTATTTAAACCGAATAATATAACATTTACGTCGCCAGTCAATAATTAACCCAATTAAGAATTTTTAATCGACTATACTGGCAATGATTATAATCGTGGTAACGATTATAATCGTCGTGACAAATCGTCACCATGTGTCTACCAAGGATTCTGATCATTCTAAAATTGATGTAATTTTAGATGCTTATAATATATATAAGCATCTTAATTAAATAATTAAATTTATTGCAAAATTTTTGTTATTTATGCCTCATCGTCCTTGGAAGAGCAACTTGCGTACCTCTCCTACAACCACATACCTTTTCCATGAGTTTATACAACATCCGTGCGCTGTTGGACGTTGTATGAGTGCGTAGCAAATTTTTCTGAGCCTCTTCCAACTTCCAATCGTATCTGTAACCTTGAGATCCATAAGCTCCTTTACTATGAACAGTCTTCACTCTTTCGAGATATTCCATGGGAAATTTTGTGCTAATACGCGGTTCTAAAAGACAAAACTAAGTTTTATCCGTGTCTTTTGAGCATTGTTTCATACGACAGTCTGTGATAAGGTACCAGAGATGAAAAAGGTGTCGTGTGCATCACGAGCGGGATGCTGTTGCGGCTGGAAGAGAGCGTCAAAATTCCAGAAAGAATTTTCTACGTAATTATTCGTCTCCATTTCTGTAAATCTAAAATAAAGTACTTTTTGTGATAAGACAATTAATAATTCTACATAATAGGTACACAGTATAAAATCTAGATTTTTTTTATACAAATCCTAACGGAAGATTGATGTTGCTTACCCCATTTCCAGAAAGATTTTCCTGAATTCATGACGAACTTTTAACAACGGATGTAAATGTCCAATTGGAAGTGACGCACCTAGAGCCTCAAAATTATACGGTTTGAATTTTTTGTCTTTCCAAGTGCCATTTACCAATAAATCTGACGTCAAATCTGCCTCTAACTTTTCTACCTTCGTAGAAAAATTTGGTCCCTTTTCAAGACGCATACTCTTAATCACCCTGTCGTGACAAAAAGACAGATTGAAAGCAGAATAAGAAAAAGATACATAATTTTACAATTGTCCTTTACTTGTTTCAGTCAGACTTACACCTCCTGCAAAAGCTTCCTCTTCTTGTATTCCGCTTTAATATTTTCCGGGACACTTGAGAGATTCTTCAGATGTGTCTGTACGACGTCTACAATGGACGGTACCTTCTTTCGTACGATAGGAACGTCTCCGCTCTTGTCGAGCTCGATCCATCCAGTGACCATCGCCTTAGAGAAACCTACTTTGGCATAAGGGCTAGACTTGACGAGCTTTGCCTGGGGTATCCCTTCGTCAGGAACGGCATTGTAAACGACCGCTTCGTGACTGCCGTGTTCTATTATGTGCCTCCCTTCGTCGGTAAGCTCCCATTTCTTCTTGGAAATCGGTTTTACCACAATTAACTGTAAGCAGGTATATAAAATTGAACGTTAGAAGTTAATTCTAACTAAACCGGAGTAACGTTTCCGGGGTAAGGAAATATTTCAGCGAATACAGTTGATTAGCGCGTCACGCGTTAATTCAACCGCGAGTGCAAAAACAAATTGAAAATGTATAGTTTAGACGGCGGGTAGCGATCGACATAAGGATTGCCATTGTTGAAACAAACTCACGCCATCGACTGTCTCAAGACTCTTGGCCGCGCCCACGATCTTTTGATGATCCTCCTGAAATTCGTCCGCCAAATCCAACAAGTTCGTTTCGCCACGTGCACCCAGATGCTCTAAAATTCGGTCCGTCAACAGCTTTGCCATTTTGCACCGTTGTTGGCAGCGTGCCCACGCAACTGAGCACTAATTTATTGAAACCGGCACGAAACCACGTGGTACGAAAGGCCTACACGAGCCCTACATCATTCATAAAAGATGACAATTTGCTTACACCTTTATGATGTGCAGTGGCGTAACAATCGACAAAATGCAGTCATGAATGTCATGATGAAGACAGGTGTAGCCATGGTTCTACAACGCAAACGATGGCAACTGCTAGTTGAAAAGTGATGCGGGGTCTACAATGCGAGTCGCAAGAATTAGACCAATCACAGTCGATTATTCTCTTCAAATACGATTGTGATTGGTCCATTTCCTACGACTCACGACCCACGACTCGCATTGTAGACCCCGCATTAAGCTGGATTCAGACAGGACGCGTCATGCGTCAAGCAGCGAGTAGCAACCAATCAGCGAAGCGATATTTTCTACGCCACTGCTGATATCACCTCGCTGATTGGGTTGCTGCTCGCTGCTTGACGCGTCCTGTCTGAATCCAGCTTAAATCTGATCGGTCGCGTTCAGCAGACCAAACCGCTCAGTAGCAGTCGAACGTGATTGGCTCTTACTTTTAGAACCAACCAATCAACGCAGAGTGTTGATAAGACGACACTCAACAGTTGTGTCTGCTGAACGCGGCCATCTTGAACTGGCTGGATGATATCTGGACAGAGACAAGGATCCTTTCTCCTATCTGGATGAACCGCCCTATGGACTTTCATACTTCATGATCGTCGTCTGCTCCAACCACGGGTTCAACGCCGACGCGCAGTTTATATTCGAACAAAACATCGACTCCACACGTGACAATTGATACAAGTTTACATTGTTTACATTGTTTTTTTCTCTCACGGGGGATGCGTGTGTCGAGATTGTGAAAGATATGTTTTAAGATTATGCAGTACTCTATTTTCAAGAAGAACTTCCACGTGCGTCGTAACGAGCACGTCGTAAAGGTGCCCACGTGAATCACGAGTCTACGGAGTACTCATATGATCGTTGTCATGTCGTGCTCCGTTTCTCTCGGATAGACGTTTATTCCTTTAAATTAATGTCGATTATGTTGAAAAGTGATCTCTACCGATCTGCCGGGTTCGGAGTGCGTAGATCGAACGAGATCCCGCGAGGATGGAGTCGCAGAATACTGTTTCGCGTCAGTCGGAGACCAAGGGATTCGATCTCTCAGCTGGAAACACCTGGATATATCCGGAAAATTATCCGGTCCGCCAGTACCAGTATAACATAGTTCAATCTGCATTATATCGCAATACCCTGGTCTGTTTACCCACCGGTAAGGAAGAAATATATTACTCGCTAATCGCACAATCAGTCAAATATAAAATTATACTTTCGTCTTCAATTTTACGGCAGGTTTGGGAAAGACCTTCATCGCCGCCGTTGTGATGTACAATTTCTGGAGGTGGTATCCGTATGGAAAAATTATATTTTTGGCACCAACGAAACCTCTGGTCGCTCAGCAGATCGACGCGTGCTACGAAATAATGGGGATTCCAAGCGTTGATATGATAGAATTGACAGGTTTTAACGTCTATGTTTAATAGTAATTTTATACCTCGGAGCACGTGTGTTATCAAATCTAATAAATATATGTCACTTAATTTGTAGGTGCGGTAAGTCAGAAGAAACGTGAAGTAGCCTGGCGCAAGAAGAGGATAATATTTGCCACTCCTCAAGTATTTCATAATGATCTTGACAGATCGATCATACCGAGTCATTTGATCAAGTGTGTCGTCATAGATGAAGCTCATAAGGCTCTGGGCAAACATTCGTATTGTGAGGTAAAAAAAAAACGTAAAGAATATATATAATTATGCATTATTATTATCACAAACCAATTAGATTTGTAACTTTTAGTGTATCAAGATATTATCCACGCAGAATCAGTACTTTAGGATATTAGCGCTTTCTGCTACGCCTGGAAATAAATTAGATAATGTTCATGAAGTAAGTAAACTCAGTGCTATATGTAGATATTTAATTTCATTGGAAATTGATTTAAAAAAAGAGAGCAGGTATATTTTATTTAATATTCTATTGCATATAGGTAATACAGAATTTACACATTTCCCATTTGGAATTGAGAGATGAGAACTCCATTGATATAATACCATATGTTAATAAGAGGAAAGTAGATATTATTTTGGTGCCTCTTAGTGACGAATTAGCTGCATTTAAAGAAAGATATATTACTATCATGGATCGCCACGTTAAGTTTCTTATACAATGTAACGTATTGCGAGGTCATACTGCAAACATATCTAAAGGAAGGGTAATTAAATTCTATCTATAAATGTTTTACGATTTACTGATACATAGTTTTTAATGTTTACTGCTTTTGTTCAGGTATTTTATTTGTTGAAAGAATTTAAGACGAAGACGGACAAATCTGGAAATTATGGGCAAGTTATGAAGATATTGAATATGTTGTTAACTATGTATCACGCTTATGAACTTATGATCAGGCATGGATTGCGTGCCTTCCGCAAATTTTATGAAAGTACGTGCACTTGTAATTTATAAACAATTATAGTTAATTTTATAAAAGACGCTATGATTTGTTGAGATATTCATCTATGTAAGCACATTTTTTTTTTAAGAAAATTTTATTTTTAGCTCATTCTGATAAGTTTTGGATGCATAGTGAAGATCAATTACGAGATTTATTACGTGACATAGAAGTTTATCTCGGGCCGTTTCCAGAATTGTTTCCCAATGGGGATGTATCTGAGGTTTGCAAAACTATCTTTATGATAAACTAAAAAAATTAGATAGATAATATATATAGAAATAATTATTTCAGATGCCAGAGAATATCGTATTTGGACATAATAAATTTCACAAATTGAAAGAGTTGCTTGAACATCATTTTAATAACAACAATAGCGATCGAGAGGACACAAGAGCTATAGTTTTTGTCGAAGTTTGTATATTAGCCTTTCAGACTGTCTCGTCTATATATATATATATATATAACATATGCTATTTATTTAACCTTTGAAAATTATAATATAGAAAAGTACTTAATTCATATACAGAAATATTAATATGTTCCTCCATGAATCTTCAGTACAGAGACATAGTCAATGAGGTCTATATTTTGCTTTTGCAATCAAAACCGATAATTAGGCCACAGATGTTTGTTGGCCAAGCTGGCCAGAAGCAGAAGCAACAAATAAAAGCATTGGAAGATTTTCGGAGCAATCGTGTGAATGTGCTGATTTCAACAAGTATAGGTGTGTGAGAAGTAGTGACATTCATCTTATACCATGCCATATTTTAATCTTTATGATTTCTATCTGTGTTTCTTGAAATATATTAATTCTTCGATAATGTGTGATATAGGTGAAGAAGGATTGGATGTAGGGGAAGTTGATCTGATAATATGTTTTGACGTATCACAGCATTCCCCGATAAGATTGGTTCAAAGAATGGGCAGAACAGGACGCAAACGAGATGGTCATATAATTGTTCTTGTTACAGATGGGAAAGAACACGAGGTAACTGAAGACTTGACAATTTTTTAATTTTTTTATACATACATTTTAATGGAAATACATACTTTGCAGAATTTGAAGTCTACCCTTTCCAGGAGGGACTCCCTAAACAATAAAATATTGAACACAAGCAATATATTCTCCTCTTTATACGATAATAATCCTAGAATGATACCAGATCAATTTACTCCTGAATGTCATAAGATACATATTACAGTACTACCAAAAACGCCAAATCTAAAAGGTAAAGGAAAGAGGAAAAATGTTAATAAGAAAAATGAAGCATCTGATGTGAAACAGAAAGAAAGTAAGTTTTATGAATTCTTTTAATTCCCTTTTTTCCTCGCAGCTATGTTATATTTATCAAAATAGACTTATTCTTTTTTTACATTACTTAAAAGATATATATATATATTTATTTCACAGACTTACCTAAAAAAGATATTGGTCAACCGTCAATGATGAAATTTCTTACCGATGGTAAATGTGACGAACAGAACCGGGATAATAGATGCAATATT
>NW_020213110.1:0-5173 GCF_003070985.1 Temnothorax curvispinosus
AATATCTTTTTTCAATTGTTGCCTCAAAATAGGTTATTTCCCTTCAGCGTGGAAACGTGCCATATTGCGCCCGTTATCAAAAGTTAAATCGCCTATTACTCCTTCTGACACCAGGCCTATAGCCAATCTGTGTGAGCTCTCTAAGTGGTTCGAAAAGATACTACACAGTCAGATCGTAGATTTTATTAATTCTCATCACATCCTCGATGAACGGCAATCAGGATACCGTAAGGGTTATTCCACCCAGTCTGCTCTTCTGCGATTGCTTCATGATATTAAAGGCGCATGATGTGGGCGTCATTTCCGAATTTGCTGCTACCAATGGACTAACTCTTAACCTTACTAAATCTAAGGTCTTGATACTGGGTAGCAGACGTTATGTACAGCAATTAAATATTAATGACTTACCTCTTATTTCGGTTAATGGCGCGTCTATTCCATTTGTTAACGAGACGCGGAACTTGAGAGTCTTCATCCGCTCTGACCTGTCTTGGGAGGGCCACGTCTCACATATTTCTAAGAGGGTACACTTCACGCTTTATAAACTAAAGTTCCATAAGAACTCTCTATCATTAAATCTACGCGTGAAACTAGTGACCTCGTTGATTTGGCCCTTGCTCGACTATTGTTCCTTTGTTTACAATGACGCCTCTGAAGAGCTTAACATCAAGCTCCAGAGGCTCATTAATTGCGCGATTCGCTTCATTTACAACCTAAGGCGTGATGAACACATCACGCCTTACCGACATCGACTCGGTTGGTTGTCGGTAAAAAATAGGCGCTTGTATTTTCTGGGTATAGAGATGTACAAGGTTTATCACAACAAGTCTCCCAACTACCTTTCTGAAATCTTCAGCGATCCTGATTCCTCTGTCAGGCGATCATCACGTCTGGCAGTACAACACTCCTTCCATGTTCCCACTCATAGAACCGATTCATATCAAAGGTCCTTCCATTTGGCAGGCGTCTACATGTGGAACTCTCTTTCTAGCTATATTGTGTCATCACAGTCCATTGCCGAATTTAAAAATAAATTGCATGATCACCTTTTCTCGCTCGAACTTAGCTCTGTTCAGGGTTCCACTGCAGGCCTTTCAACTGCTTAGTGTTTCTTCCTTTAGGGGTGTCAACGCATTGTACATTTGTACATTTGTTCTTCAGGTTTAATTACTCTTAAGTTCTCATTTTATTTATTTTGTTTTTGATTCCCTTGAATATGTCTCAGCAACTCTGAGGTTGCAACCTGTTTATAAAGTTGAGTTTCGTGTGTCCTTCCTGAGTGACGGGTTGCATGCGCCGAAAATTTTTTTTTCTCACATTTTATTTTTTTCTTTCATGCTTTAGTTTTGACGCATTCGGCTCGTCCTTCATTGGAAGAGCATCGAGTCCTCATCTCCAGCGTCAACGTAACTTGCATCCGCAGATATCAGATATAAAATATTAGATATTATTATTGTTCTTACTTTTATTTTATTTTATTTTTATATATAAGTTTATACATTTATTTGTCATTATTTGCCTAAAGTCTCTGACTAGGGCATAATAAATACCATCAATCAATCAATCTCTCTCTCTCTTTCTCCCCCTCTCTCCCTCCCTCCCTCTCTCTCTCTCTCTCCCTCTCCCCCTCCCTATCTCTCTCCCCCCCCCCTCTCTCTCTCCCCCTCCCTCCCTCCCTCTCTCCCTTTCCCTCTCCCTATCTTTCTCCCTCCCTTCCTCCCCCCTCTCTCTCTCTTTCTCTCTCTCTTTCTCTCCCTCCCTCTCTCCCTCTCTTTTTCTCTCACAGGTTATAAAATAAAATTTATTTCATAACTTGTATTGTCATCTCGACTTCTGTTTTAACGTTATTGCTGTTTTAACGTTATCCGTCACAATTGTATTGCAACTTCGGGCGTTACAAAGTTTATTTTTTCGTAAAAAAGATATGCGAGTAATTATAGGTGATGCACCGAAGTCAACGCAATTGTGAACGACCATGCGCGCCTGCTCGAATGGGCAACCCGTCATACTAACCTGTATGTCTCTGCAACACCCGGTACATCCATCGCTTGTAGCAAACACCGAGCACCCCACATAATCACCCGCGTCGGACGGTGAGTCGCGCCGCCCCTGCCTACCTTCCGTACTCGTTCCGTGATTCGCTGACTATTTCTTGTAATAACTCAAAAACTAAGCTTCGGACAAAGTTTTAGTAAAGGAAAAATCGTCTCAAAATTAAGTCAGGAATACGACATTTTAAGGACAAACGATAGTTTCGGATCACCCTGTATATTTTTGCGCCCGTGCTGAAACACCAGTTGCACGCTGAACTTCGTTCACGAGTAGCTTCAAGCCGAAGCGCGTCCCTTGACAACGGGACATATAGATTGATTGATTTATTATCGCCTGTCAGATTTTTCTGTAGATTCGAACCGTTCGGACCTGTTCTTCAAACTTTCTCTATATTTCCTAAATAAACCTGAGTTTCTCCTTTTAAAAGTTGCTTCCTTTCTTTTGCGAATCCGGGAGTGCGCGGCGCGAACGCAAGTGCTTGAGATTAGCGGAGCGCAGCGCAACAATATATACATTTAATTGTATCTTTCAAATATTTATCAATAAAACTTACTGACACGCTCAGAAGTATTTAAAATATCTTTAAATTCAATTTCTTGAGGATTATTATTAAGTATATTGAAAGGATTATATTTTCCTGATATTGTTAAAACAGTATTGCTTCTAACATGTAATTCAAATGGAACATTTCCATTATTATAATTGCTATTAGTAGATAGTATTTTGACAGATCTAACTCGGGTGCTCCGAGCGGGGGAGCGAGGCGGGGGAGGCTCGAGGGCGAGGGGGTCCGCGGGGGGGTAGGTATCAGCGTTTTAGGCCGAAGGGGGGAGGGAAGAGATATCCGCGTTCTAGGGCGAGGGGGTGTTGGGAGGAATCGGCGAGCGTGTCGGGACATGTTGTTTATTAAATATTAATGAACATATCGTTGACAAGGGGTACCGCGCCGAGGGTGGAAGGGGGAGGTGTCCGCGTTCTACGCCGAGGGTGGTCCGCCGAGGGGAAGGGGTAGGTATCCGCGTTCTAGGTCGAAGGGGTCTGCGGGGGGAGGGGGGTAGGTGTCCGCGTTTCCGGCGCGGGGGTATTACAAAGGCTAACGGGCGCCGTTCGGCTGCTGGAATTTTATCGGCAGCGCGTCGCGGGAGGATGGGGGTCCGCGTCCAACGGCCACGTCGGTCCGCGTGACGTCACACGGCGCGCTCGCGGCCTCTCTCTCGCTCCCGTTCCTCCTCATTGATGTTCTCTCTTGCTCCCGACTTCCTTTGTCTCTCCTTCGTTCGCGCGCGTTTTCTCGTTAGCGTTCTTTTTTCCTCGCGCGCGGTCTCTCTCGCTCCCGTCCCCCGTTCGCGTTATCTTCGTTCGCTCGCGCCTTCTCGTTCGCGTTGTCTTTTCCTCGCGCGGTCTCTTTCTCGCTCTCACGTTATTAATTTTTAGGTAAAAAAACAAAAAAGAAAATATCTTAATCTCGACGAGGAGGGCCCCCATGGCCGCGGCCCGCCGTCATCCGTCTCAACGCGGCCAATAACACCTGCCGCGGATTTTTCCAGGGTGGTTGGCGGGAGCCACAGCCATCAATTGGAATTGGTCGAACGCCTCGTCCGCCAATCTTTCGTCCTCCGCGGTTGGACGATACGCGCGACCCTGCGCGAGGGAGTCGGTGTGTTCGGGAATGAGCTGAGATGGTTATGAAAATAGGCGCACGAGGACAGCAGTGATCGGGCGATACCGAAAGCGCCGATTGCGGTAGCGATCTAAGCTCCGAATTCGGGAGTAGGGGACAGAGTCTGCTCCGAGCACGCACAGTAAACGCACGAGGCTAATACTCTCGTTACGCGAAGTTCGCTGAATAATTATAAGGAGCGTAAGCACACCCTCCTCTGCGATACTACTGCAGACTTTACTGCGCCAAGACATTGTGACTCATTTTGTGACAGCAAAAACCACTGTACCATTAAACGTAAGCGAACTCTCTATACAGAACTACTTCATTCCTTCTCCTGCAATTACTAACGAAGAGAACTGACGACTCGAAACAGGCTTCTTTATAACGCGGAGATTAAGCTAGAAACATTTGGTCCTTTGAGCCGGATACAGACCGGCCTCCGTGAATCCTGAAGACTTAAAATTCGAGTCGTTCGCAAGTTAGCCGAGTTTAAGAGCTCGAGGAATGTTCTGGGCCACGTCAGCTCGTTCGCCAAGGACTAACACATAAACATTTTTTTCTGCTGTTACGCTCTCGGAGTCTCCGAATTCCTCGTACAATAACAGTGGCTCCCATATATTTTGGTGTCACAACTGGTTGAAGTGCTCAATTCACACACACATATCAAATATGGAGCGACTCCTGGCCGAACAACAACATGTTATCCGTTCTATCGAACGGACTATTGAAAATTACAAGAAGATGGCGTTGAAGCAACGTACTCCCGCCGTCACAAGAAACCGGCTGGTTATCTTGAAGGAGCGTTGGACAAAATGCCAAACTCTAAACGCCGAGATCAAGATTGTTGCAACTACGGAGCAACGGACCGCTCTCCCCTACTTCGTGGAGGACGAATTCGCCGCTGCGGAAGAGAATTACCTAGAAGCGGCGGACTTCCTGGCTCAGGCCTTAGACGAAATCTTGTTGTTCGGCCAGGAGTCGCTCCATATTTGATATGTGTGTGTGAATTGAGCACTTCAACCAGTTGTGTGGTCCTTCGAGCCGGATTACAAAGGCGATACGACAATCTGCGTGCGATAGTAACAGCTCATTTAAATTTGATTCTAGATTTGCCTTCAATGAAATCCGAATCAGCTTCGGAACTGAAGCGTGTTTACGATACGATTAATGATTCCTTGCATGCCTTGCGAAATATTGGTCGCCGAGTGGACGATGACTTTGTGGTTGCAATAACGGTGCGTAAATTAGATTCTCGTGCTTTGCGGGAATGGGAACTACAGTTAGGAGGTGCAAATGATCCTCCGCTTTATTCAACATTAAGTGAATTTCCAGTCGGAAAAATGCGTGCGCTCGAAGCCATCTCCGACGTCAGAAACGATTCTAATAGCAAAAATCCCCGTACAGGAACCACAGTCCCTCGTCTCAAACGTCTCTCACAAATGTATGGCTTGTCAAGAA
>NW_020213111.1:0-3050 GCF_003070985.1 Temnothorax curvispinosus
TGTCTTCCTGATGTTTCTCATTAGTTTTTATTAATTATATATTACACATCCTCATTTTAGTGAGGAAATTCACTAGAGTACACTAGATTTTATTTGTCGAAATCTAATGCAATCTGTTCACTTTTGTAATTTTCACCTCGTTTGAAAATACACAATCGATCCCCTGACTATGAATATTGGAAATACACATATTATATACGTCATTGGCCGAAATGCTTACCGCACAGCACGAGGTAGCCAATTTAAAGGCCATCGCACGTAACAAAGTTTTAATCATAATCGTAAGACCGTAAGAAAATAAACCAATCACACTCGATTATTCTTCGAGCTCAAGGAGAATAATCAACTGTGATTGGTCTATTTTCTTAAGGCCATTGCACGTAACAAAGTTTTAGTTATAATCGTAAGACCGTAAAAAAATAGACCAATTACCGATTTCTCTCCTTGAGCTCGAAGAATAATCGAGTGTGATTGGTCTATTTTTTTACGGCCTTACGATTATGACTAAAACTTTGTTACGTGCAATGGCTTTAACGTACCGAATTTCCAGAACCAGATTTTTATTAGCTAAGAGCCACCGCACAAGACTCGTATGGTCACGTAGCGTAACATAACGTGAGCCAACGCACAAGAAACGTATTGGTTACGGCCGTTATGGCGTTATACGTTTTTTGTGCGTTGATCTACGTTACGTTACCATACGAGAGCTTGTGCGGAGGCTCTAACCGATACGTTTCTTGTGCGTTGATTCACGTTACGTTACGTTACGTGACCATACGAGAGTCTTGTGCGGTGGCTCTAATGCTAAGACTCCATAGATGCGGAAACGCCATGCGGCAGAGTGCGTTGACCAATCACAAATTTTGATTTTGCCGCAGGCGACTTGCGGCAGCCTTTTGATTGGTTAATGCACTCTACTGCACGGCGTTTCCGCGTCTATGGAGTCTTAGCATAAAGCGTCGCTTTCCGCTGCGCGGCTAGCGTTTCTATGTGCAAAAACTGTAATAAGGTTGCATGCCCTTGGAGAAAAAAATAGTGGAACGGAATTAAAATGAAATTACTCTGATTGGCTAATTTCCAGATAGGAGGTCTCTTTCTCCATGGAGATGCAGCCTAAAGTTATAAAACACAGTCCAGCAGAATACGAACACATTTGGGTGCGTTTAGGTAAGACACCGCTACTGTAGCGCTACACGAATGCGTACCAGCCATTGGCTACGTTCAGCAGACCAAGCCGCTCAGTAGCAGTTGAACGTGATTGGCTCTTACTTTTAGAACCAACCAATCAACGCAGAGTGTTGATAAGACGAACTGAACAGTTGTGTTTGCTGAACGCGGCTATTGGCTGTTCATGGTAGCGCTACCGGTTTGTGTAGCGCTACGGTAGCGGTGTCTTACCTAAACGCACACATTGATGACAGAAGTAACGGGCGCGAAAGTATTTCAAAAGACCGTTACATTCTATATTGCATTGTTGACGATTCTTCATTGTTCTGATTTTCTCCTGCTGGAATAAACGAACTTCTCAAGTCTTCTACGCTTGCTTTGTATTTTAAAAGTGCTATCTAATAAACTACGTTAAGGCTGCGGTCCACTTGACGAGCCTAAGTTTTACTTGAAAGTCTTATTAAGTGTTATTTCAATTTCGATTGTTCTAATATGTACGTACGCAATAGTCAGATTTTACGATAATGTGCATTATATATTACTACGTTTACGCGAGCGTTACTTTTGTAGTAACTTACGATAATTCCTTTGCGTAAACGGGATTTTTCTTCGCGTAAACAGGATTTTGTAGTAACTTGCGTAACAGGATTTTGTAGTAATTTAATCCGCGTAAACGAGTGATATATCGTAAGTTACTACAGAAGTAACGCTCGCGTAAACGTAGTATATTCCCACACAGCACAGGATATCCTGAGGGACATTTGTGCATCCGCTGGATATCCACCGGATATCGAATATCCACTGGATATCCACCGGTTATTGAGATATCCCAATTTGTCTGTAGGACGTCCCTCAGATAAAGTGTGCTGTGTGGGTTATGTGTGCTCCATTAACCAGGTTTATGCCACTAAAAATTGTATTACAAAAGCCAGATACAGAGATGGATGTAAATATCCCGCAACCAAGGCTACGATGGACAGTCGACGAAAAAGAAGCAGTGCTTCAAGCGTTTGCGCAACACATGGCAAATCATATATTGCCGTCTCTAAGAGAAATTCAGGAGACGAAGATAAACTATCCGTGTCTTGCAAATCGTACATCGCCGCAAATTAAGACGTGGTTGCATTATAAGCAAAAATCTATGAAACGTACTAGTAGTAAGTAATTTTTTTATCTGTTGCCAATCCATGGCTATAAGACTTCCAATAATTCAAGTTTATTTTCTTTATTCCATATTAATAACTAGTAATTATTCTTAAAAATATATATATATTATTTACATTTTCAATATAATTTTAACATTTCATATGTAAAAAGTAAACGTATATTATTATATTTTATTGCACTCTTTTCTTCTATTTTTATCAGATTTACATACTTAATGCAATATAATTCTTCATTATATTTATGCCAAGCATAGATACAAATGTCTTAATATTTAAAAGTAAATAAATACAATAAAATGTGATCATTATTTCCAAAAAAAATTAATACCGTTAAATATAGAATGAGTGTTCAACTATAGCATCAATAAAAATACTCTTACGTTAAACTTTAGTACAAATGGTATAGTACTTTCATGATTATTAAATTATATAATATCCTGTGTTCTAGGATCTCCTTATGGAAAAACAAAAAGGCTGCGATGGACAGACGACGAAAAAGAAGCAATGCTTCAAGCGTTTGCGCAAAACATGGCAAATCATACATTGCCGTCTCTAAAAGAAATTCAGGAGACAAGGGAAAACTATCCTTGTCTTGCAAATCGTACATCGCCGCAAATTAAAACGTGGTTGCATAATAAGCAAAAATCTATGCGAAGATTATAAAAACACGATATTATTTTGGTTTTACCATTTGCGATAAAAATATTTTATAGTATC
>NW_020213112.1:0-5135 GCF_003070985.1 Temnothorax curvispinosus
AAAAATGGCGGCTGTTTGAAATTTGAAGTCGATTTTTGACCTATTTTTTCAAGTTACCAATGCATTTTTTAAACATTTGTAACAAAAAATTTATAAAAGTTTGATCGTAGCTAATTAGACAAAGCATCCAAGAATATCGTGTCCAAATTTCAAAAAGATCTATCGATCCGTTCTCGAGATATCGTGAACACCGTTTTTTAAAACCATGTTTCGAGAAAAAGTTTGAGAAGAGATTTGGATACCATTAATTGTTTATAATGCTATAACTTGAAAACGACTTACGAAAAAAATGCAAAAGACAAAAAAGTTTTATTTTGACTCAAAAATATTAGTAATAATTTAAAAAAAATTTTTTTTGTTAATTAACAATAAAATTGTTTAAAAAAAATTTTTTTTTATAATCTTACCTTTAGTCAGCGATTCCGGGGCCATATAAAAGTCCTTCGATGACGACTTGACGACACTTCTCGAAGGACACGAAGTCCTGAGAGGAGAGAGCTATCTCGCGATACCGGCGAAAAAGGCGCGATACCGCTACGCTCCGCTCCGCCCCGCTTCAGTAAAACTTCTGTAACTTCAACAATTCTTCGAATTTCTTAATAATATTTTAACACAATATTTTTGAAACTATATATTTTCAAGAAATGCAATAAAAAGAAAATCGATTTTTTCAAAATTCTACTCAGGTGTAAGCCCTTAATTCTAATCGCTTTAAAAATATAAACTTATCCTAACTTATCCTATACTTAATCATAAGCCGCATTATTCACCGTCACACACACACACACACACACACACACATCACCCACATTCACTCGCTCGCACATACACAACAGGCTGACCTAATTTTGAGGTCTAGCAGCGCCAAGTTTTTTGACAAGAAAAATTTATGTATTTTAATAAAATATTTTTATTTTTTGTACTGTTACCTCTGTAATTCTTCGCGATGCGATTAAATCTTTTAAAATACATATATACCTTGTATTCCCTTTTTGGGTTTAAATATTTTAATAAAATATTTGTACGATACGAAAGGTACTTTATTTATTTCAAAGGGGCCTTAAAGGACGTTTTTGAGGAACGTTCCCAAACCTTTACAAACTTGGCGTTTTGTAGGGACGTACCCAACCCTGTACACACATCAAGATAACATATAACCTTACACTATATTGCCTCCCTTCCAATGCCTCCTCCCCAATCCCTTCCCCCGGTCCGCCTCGTCCTCGTCGTCGTCCGATCCCATCAGCAATTTATCCTCCATTTTCTTCACAATATCCTCCTCTGTCAACTCCTCTTTTTTCTCGTTTTCTTCCTTTTTCCTTTCCCTTCTCATTTCCCTTTTCTTTCCTTCTTTGATTCTTTCCTCCACCGACTTGTCTTCGTCTATTTTTACTTTCATCCTACTTCTTTCCTTTCTTCTTGCTTCCAATATTCTCCATTTATCCTCCTCACTTCTCAGCTTTACCATAAAAGTCAGCCAGTCCCCTCGCTGTCCTAACATAATCATCTCCTTCACCTCCACCTTCACTCTCAGTCCTTCTGTGAATAATTGTTTCACCTTCTTCCAGTTTGCGTTGATTCCTCCCCATCTATTCTTCTCAACTCTGATTATCACGTTCTTCCTTCTCTTCTCCACCTCGTCTTCTTCCTTCTCTTCGTACCACCATTTTTTTCTGCTAACTTTTTCCTCTCTTTCCTCACTCTCGTCCCTCTTTCTTTTACCCAAAACTTGCTCCATTTTATATACTTTCCTTTTCAAGATCTCCACTTCTTCTCTCAGCTCTTTCATTTCCTGTTTAATGTTCTTCATCGTCCTCGATGTTCTTTCTTCCATTACCGTCTCAATCGCCTCCACATCAAACTCCACCGTTCCTCTGATCTTCGTACTTCCTTCCATCTTTCTTTCCTTCTGCGGTGTCTGAAATAAATTATCGAATATCTTATGATTATCTCCTCTGCTTATCACCTATGTACTCTCCTGCATTTTTCTCCTCCTCTATTTCACCATACCCTTTACCCTTATAGCCAATCCTTACCTTCGACACTATTCGCAATCACTTTTCTCTAAATTACAGCCTTCTTTCTTTTGTCGTGCTTTTCGTTACGCAGCTCGCTTGTACAGTCGCCATGTGCGTCTCTTACCTGTTCCCCTTCTTACTTTATATCCCTTCTATCGAATCCCCGTTCTTGCCACCTGTCCGTTGCACGCGTTGCGGCGACATCGGTCTGTTCTGCCGCCTTCTATCTCTTGCTTTGCCGTCCGTCCGTCGCACACGTTGCGGTAATACAGGTCTGTTTGCGACGCGCGCGTTGTGCATCCGCCTTACTTCCTTCTCGCCTCCTGTGCCCTCTCCTTGCCTTTACCATCTCCTCCAGTCAGCCCTAACCTCTTTCTACGGGCTCTTTTTCTCCGACTGTTTTCTCTTACCCTGCTCCGCCTTTTTTCTCGCCTCCATTTCCTGCACCTCCTCTTTGCCTTCCTCACACCCTCTGCTACTCCTCCTCCATCCTCCTCCTCCCTATTACACTCTTCCAGACACTCTTAACTTCCTTACTATAATCCACCTGTTCTCCCGCCGAGGGCTACGGGGAACCTCCTAATAAAATATTTGTATTTTATACTGTTACCTCTGTGTAATTCTTCATGATTCAATTTTTTATTTTAATCGAAGAAAAGCAGTGGTAATATTATACCTCGAAAAAACCTAAGTAACAAGTGGTAGACGTAATCTTTGTATCTCGAAAAATATGTTCTCTGTACTTGGCGCTGTAATTTAAAAATCATTTCTTTTTTGTAATTGTAATAATAGATCACTTGAAGCGCGACTCATTTTTGATAAGGTAACGTAATTTTGTGATGTGTATCATTTCAGTTATAATTTTTTGGAAATAAAAATACTACTGCTTAGGTTTTTTCGAGATTTTTGGAGATACAAAGATTACGTTTACCACTTGTTACTTAGGTTTTTTCGAGGTATAATACTACCACTTTGTTTTTTTTCGAGGTAAAGATACTACTGCTTAGGTTTTTTCGAGATTTTTGGAGATACAAAAATTACGTTTACCACTTGTTACTTAGATTTTTTTGAGGTATAATACTACTACTGTTTTTTTTTCGAGGTAACAATATATACACTACTATGCGTGTACTTGGCGCCTTTCTTTACCTTTTTTTAAAAAATAATAAAAACATGGAGATTAAAGTAATAAAAAAGATACAAAGGAAGGGGAAAGAAGGAGCTATGATATTAGAAGTAGATCCAAAAACACATAAAACAATGGTAGAACTACAAAAAGTAAATATAGGATGGAAAAAATGTAGAGTCTTCGACTATGTAAGCGTATTAAGATGTTATAAATGTTGGGGATATGGCCACCGTGCCCAAGAGTGTAGAAATAATGAAATATGTAGGAAATGTGCGGGAGATCATAATAAAAAAGAATGCCGATCACAGGACAAAAAATGTGCCAACTGCATCTCGATGGTTAAAGAGTTTAAAATGACAGGAATAGATATTAATCATGAAATAACGAATAGAGAATGTGAATCGTATAAAAAAATAGTAAATAAAATGCAGAAAGATATTATATATTATGATGGTTAGCAATTAGAAAAAAGTAGGAGAAAAATAAATAAACAAAGAGGTTTGAAAAAAACAGATATATTGTTACTTAATGCACAGGGTTTTCTGATACATAAAGACGAAATTGAAAAGTTAGCAAATGAAATAAGACCAAAAATTTTATGTCTTACGGAAATACATGTACACGAAGAAGTTGGTGATGTGGAAATTAATATTGAGAATTACAATGTAGTTAGAACAAATACCAATAGAAGTCGGCGAACGGGTGGAGTTTTAACTTACATAAAAAAGTCATTGAGGTATAGAATAATAGAAAATATAGAAGATGATGAGAGGGAGAACAAGCAAGTTATGTGGTTGAGTGTAATACAGGTTAATATGGGGGAAGGTGAAGATATTGTAATTGGTAATGCATACCACTCACCAAGCACAAGTAATAGTAAATTTATTGATTTAATTGTTGATCAGTGTGAAAGATTAGTTGATAAAGGACATGTAATCATATTAGGGGATATGAACATTGATATAAGCAAAAAGAATCATTATACGGAAAGGCTCAGTAGAGAAATGGAAAGTCTGGGGTTGAAGCAATATGTACAAAAACCGACGAGGTGTGAAAGGAATTCGAGGACTATTATAGATTTGGTATTTTCAAATTTCTTTAGTAAGGTAGACGTGCTACAACTACCAAAAATTACAGACCATAATATAATAAAAGTCAATATTAATACAATGAATGATAACGAAAATAAAGAAATTATTATATATTATAAAAGGGATTATAGTAACTTTAATGAGGAGCAATTTAAAAGCTTATTAGAGGACAAACTGAAAGACAATATGGAATGTAATAATAATGTAGATTTATTAGCGAATAGTACAATAAACGGTATAATAGCAGCAATAGACGAAATCGCGCCAAAGATAAAAAAAGTTATGCCTGTTAGATGGACAATTAAAAAATGGATAGATGAAGAAGTAAGGGAAATACTATATAAGGGTAAGAGACAAAGCATATAAAAAAGCAACGCAGTCAAATATGGAAAAGGATTGAAAAGAGTTTAAAAGATATAGAAATGAAGCAGTAGCTAAAATTAGGGAGAAGAAGAGAGATTATTATGAGAAAAATATAGATGATAACAGGAACAAATCGAGGGAGATGTGGAAATCGTTGAAAGAATTAATAGGCACAAAGAAAACGAGAGCGGAATTTAAAAGTGTTGAATTTGATGGGGTAAGTTATACGGATAAGGAAGTAATTGCGGATAAGTTTAATAGATTCTTTATTGAGAGTGTAGTTAATATTGTAAACGAAATAGATAGAATAGAAAATACACAAATTGAATATGAAAAGGTATGCAACAGTGAAATGAAAGAATTCAAAGAAATAACTGAAAAACAATTAGATAAAGTGATAAAAGAGTTAGATATAAAGAAAGGAGGGGGAGAAGGTATTACAACAGAGGAAATTAAAATAGCATGGAGAATAAATAAAAATAAGATATTCAAAATTCTTTGTTTTGTCAGTGAAAAATTAACACAGGTTATATT
>NW_020213113.1:0-14116 GCF_003070985.1 Temnothorax curvispinosus
AGAGAGAGAGAGAGAGAGAGAGAGAGAGAGAGAGAGAGAGATTGATTAAATTTATTTATGCCCAAACATTTGCTAAAGGGCAAGATATAAATTGCAGATACATAATTAACAAGAGAAGCAATAAGTGCACTACAATGGCACGTTCAGTGCATTTCATACTTAAACTAACAAATGCAGACATCATGTTAAACACTGACATAATATAACCTTAAACTAATATTACAACGTATATATGTATAACACAGCCACTAACTTATATGACTAGGTAGTGGTGTCATCACACCACCAAATCTTAACCCATAAACCAAAAGCGAAGCTTTAACCAGATTCAGATGCAAACAAATGCAATCGGAGGAGGTTTTTGAAGACCGGAAGAGAGGACGCGGATGTTATATTATTAGGAAGCGAGTGCCAAAAACGTATTGCAGAGAGACGAAAAGAGTTCCAATAAGTTGTTGTTCTACATGTCGGTATATGAAAGGTCCGTGACGAGCTGGGAAGGCGATCTGATCTAAGCGACGAATCAGGTGAAGTGAAAAGCTCACTCAGGTAGTTTGGAGATTGTAGGAACAAGATGCGATAAACCTGACAGCCGAGAAAATACAATCTCCTATTCTCAACCAAGAGCCATCCGAGTCGACGCCTATAGGGCGTAATATGTTCATCCCGCTTGAGATTAAATATGTAACGTATACAGCAATTCACAAGTCTCTGCAACTTTATATTTAACTCATTACTCAAGCCATTATAGACGAGGCAACAATAGTCAACATGTGGTATGATCAACGTCACAACTAGTTTAATTCGTAGTTCAGTGGAAAGGGAGTTCTTGTTAAATTTTAACCTGTACAACGCATGGTGCACTTTCTGCGATACATGCGAAATATGCTTCTTCCAAGACAGAGTGGGTGTGAAAGTAACACCTAAGTTTCTTACTTCACTAACAAACGGGATAGGTACACTGTTTACCATAATGGGAGGTAAAAGACTAAGATCAATATTCCTTACATAAGCATTACTGCCACAGATCATCACCTTAGATTTAGCCGGATTAAGTTTCAGTCCGTTAGATTCCGCATAATCATAGATAGCATTTGCATCTTTTGAGATTAACTCTAATCCATGACGGATGTTGGCCGGCAAACATGAGAAATAAACCTGAATGTCATCAGCAAATATCATGTGCAGCGCATGCCGCAGCACCTTTCCTATGTCGTTGATAAACAAAAGGAATAAAAGTGGCCCGAGCACGGAGCCTTGAGGAACACCCGATGACGTATATAGCCACTCCGAGAAATTCCCAGCGTCATCAACCACAGACTGATAACGGCCTGTTAGGTACGAAAAAATCCACATAAGAACTGCATCAGAAAATCCGATCTCCCTCAACTTGATAAGTAGTATGAGATGTGGAACGGTGTCAAACGCCTTACTAAAATCGAAGAGGATCATAATTGTGATAAGACCACTATCGATACCTTCCCTGATGTCATCGCACACCCGCAGAAGCGCTGTCTGTGTATTGTGACACGGTCGATATGCAGACTGTCTAGGATTAATGATGTTATGCTTGCTTAAGTAATCGGCGATTTGTGAGGCCACAATCCTTTCCAGTAATTTTGACAGCTCTGGTAGATTGGCTATAGGTCTTGTATCAGATGGGGACAATGAAATGCGAATCTTCGAATGAGGGCGGATTAGCGCACGCTTCCATTGAGGCGGAAAAGAAGAAGTTTCTAATGAGCAGTTGAACAAAGCAGTGAGACGCGACGAAATTACAGGCCATGCAATCCTAAGAACACAGAGCGGTATACCATCTGAACCAGATGCATAGGAATGGAGTGGTTCACTTGAGATAAGTTTGAGGATCATATCGGGTGTTACTGCAGAGAACACGAACTCTGGTCTCTGGGATGATCGAGTCATCAAAGCAACAGTAGTACTAAAGTCTGTATACAAGCAAGGTGGCTGAGCATTAGAGACCGAAACATAGAATGAATTTAATTGATTGGATGTGAAAAAGTGTAAAGGGGAGACCAAAGTTGACTTCGCAAGACCTAACCGTGCTAGTTCTCTCCAAAGTTTAGCAGGGTCAGTGATATCTTTGAGAGTATTAAGCTGAAATTCACTTTTAGCACGTTTGATATCTAAATTAAGTTGGTTTCGGAAAAGTCTGTAAGTGGCGTAGTCAAGTAAACCTCCGGAACGCCTCGCCTGGTTGTATAGCCGATTTCGAGTACGAATCTTAGCCCTTAGCTCATCCGTGAGCCATCGTACCGGGGGCCTCTTAACCGTAAATATCTGCTTAGGGGCAAACACGTCTAATGTTTGCAGTAGAGTGTCCGACAATCTCACACAAAGCCCCTCAGCATCCACGACGCCCATCCGGTCATCTGGCTCCACGCCAGCTCCACCGGTCACGACGGATAAAGGTTAATTAATTACAGAGTGAAGATGATCACAAAACTCGTTATAGTCAATGGATCTATAACTACGCCTCGTAATGGTACGCTCAATTTCCAGTTTAGTGCTCAGAGAAAGCGACAGCTCTATAAGGTCATGACCAGCTATGAACGGACACTCAGATTTAGTGAACGACATTATTTTTTCACTGTCATCCACCGCTAAAACATCAAGCCACGAGTCGGCGGAGGCTGTGTGATGCGTAGCCTCCGACTGTACTATATGCATCGCCATACTTGACATGAGTTCGCGGAAATAGTCGGCCTCAAAGTTGCTTGTAAGAAGGTTGCAGTTAAAGTCACCGCCAATAATTACATTTTTATATAGGTGCGATACACTAAGGAGTGCCTCAGTAAATTCACTCAGGAGAAGGCCTTTTGGTCTCCTATAAACCGATGCAAATAAAACAGACTCATCATTCGGTAGACGTATCTCACAAATGAGATATTCGGGAGCATTCACATCACCTCTTGCAGAAGTGGCAATAACCGCAACCCTCATTGAGCTGTGAATATAGCAGGCAACTCCACCACCCCTCATACCAACGCGATCATGTCGGATCAGAAAGTAACCGTCCAGGGCCACGAGATCATCAGCAACCTCAGCATTTAGCCATGTTTCGGACACGGAGATAATGTGGTATACATTAGAATTAAAATGCAGTCTTACTGAGTCTATGTGACCACGAAGTGAATTCGCATTAAACTGAGCTACGCGGAGGCAGCATGCTGAAGCGTGATGAATAGCAGGGGATGTCGCGCAACGTGTTCGGTTCTGTCAATTAATCTTGGCGAGGTCTGAGTCGGAGTCAATAAAGATAATCGGAGCGCCATCAGATAATCTGACACATATTCGACATCCTCTCATCCAGACATACTTATAAGACTTATCTCTAGCAACACGTCTAGTCCGCTGCAGCAAATCATACGTGGCCCTAAGCAGCAACTCATTCACATAAATGTTACGGTCAGAGTCAACGTCACAGACCTCACGCTGTTTAAGAGACCGTTTTACTTTCTTTTTGGCTACTACTGTATCACGGACTGCACCAGAAGTTAGGGTGACTATGAGCGAGTCTGTACCTACGGGGCTCGAAGGACTGTCAGAAGTTACGGTCACTCGCGGTTTCCGCGCCATAGGTCTAATGCCGAGAACGTGGCTAGAGAGGTCTGGAATATCCAATACTTTAAATACATTACTGACCAGCTCCAAAGGAGTGATCGACAACCCTTCAGGGACTCCCGAGATAACTAGTTTGTTTTCGTTTTCATCTCGAGTGTGCGGAACAGACTGAGCAGCCTTCAAGTCCCGAATATCACAAGCAAGAGCAGAACTTTCCTGCTCAAGTCTATCGATGCGCAACGCACTCTGGGCAACCGTGTTAGCAATAAGATCAAGTCTATTCAGTTTATCACTAATCTCGACGTTAATACGCTTCTGATCTTCAATAAAAGCCGAAAGCTTAGCGTCTGACTCCCTCAGTTGGTCAGATAGTCTTTGCAGCAGCACATTGGTCGCGATCTGCTCCTGCAACTGCGCTTGTCCCTGAGTGGCCGACGATCCACTCGTAAAATCGAAAGAGTGTGCACTCGGTTCAGAGATAGGTGTAAGAGGTGTGTCTAATAAGGCCGCAAGAGACTTGCAGCACGTATCCGCATATTTTGTTGTAGCATACGGTTTGACACAACCAGGATGGAAGATCCTCTTACACTCCACACACTCAAGTAGTTGATTAGCGATCGTCTTTTTACATCTGGCACATGTACGCGGTTCCATAATTCTTGGACGGCCTATGTCACACAATGCAACTACGACGCTCTACAACTATACTAAGTCTCATGCGGTTCTGTAACAAGCGCATGCGCGCCAGTGGACACTTCACGGCGCAGCCAATAGCCTGAAGCCTTTACACAGTCACTCGCACAACCAGGCCTGCGTTCTGAAACCTTACTCGAGTTAACTCTAGTTAACTCGAGGCGTTCAGAAATGCCGAGTTGACCCATTTGTGGCGTTCAGAAACACGCTTGAGTCAACTCTCGAGTTAACTATTTCTACCCACGTCGAGGAGGTAGGTAGAAATTACTCGACATGCGCACATAGATTCCGTCACATAAGGGGCACATAACGCATGTTCTCGAAACACGCCTTTTTTAGGTTAAAGTTATTCACAAGAACCGGCGAACAAAAAGGGATACGTTTCGTTAATTGCAAATTGAGAAAAATGTCTAAAAACAGACAAGAAATTGTATTTGTGACAGATAAAAAAGGAAATAAAATTTTCAACAAGGACGGGTTAGTCCTCGTTCAAAATACGGCAAGTAAGTTGACATAGAAACTGATAGAGATTAACAGAATTACTTTCATATCAATGGATTGTAATAGAAAAAAGACATTTCAAGTCTGTATGAGCATAGATGACTATATAGGCGAATTAGCTTTAGACTATCGATATTATATAAAATTCAATTATTAATTAACCGTACCTTAATAATTGTAATAGCAAATTGTTTGCAACTGTGACTGAAAACAGTATCAGTGGATTTATATGGTGAATCTCTTAAAAATCTCTTTGAAATTATATATCTCTTATATATCTCTTTGAAATTTTTCCGCACTACACTTTATTATAGAGAGCCTCTAATGATTAGAGGCTCTCTACTTCATTATTTTAACAAGCACATGACAATTTCTATTTTCTTTTCTATTCAATTTCAGACCAAACTTTCATGTACGTAAAGCTATTTGAGGGATTGATAAACAAACCATGTAAGGAGCCTTTGAAAGATCAAAATTCAACATTTCTTTCTCCATCAAACACTCAAGTTCCAAGGAGCCAGGTGCAATCTACCGTGCAATGGCAGGGGCATCACCACATTGAAGCAGTTGCAACATCGAGACGAGACGATTGTGACTCGGGGCCTTCAAAGGATGCTAACAAAGAAGACGCTACCAACGATAAAGCGAATTGGGCTCCCAATGCCATTACAGCTCTAATGGCTGAGTACAAAGATCACGCCACAAGCTTCCAGATAAATACTAAAGGGCATATCGAGATATGGAAAAAGATTTCATCTAATTTGCACATGAACGGCTATTTATATACGCATAAGCAGTGCGAGAACAAATTTAAGAATTTAAAAAAACGATATCACGCCAAAATCGACAATATGAAATCTAAGCAAACTGGGGCACCGGCTTTACGATTTGACTACTTTGATATATTTCATGAAATATTTGGGCAGAAGCCAAATGTCGAGCCAGTTGCATTAGCCTCTGCGACAAGAGGATCAGCGTCGTTGAACATTCTTAACGCAGTCGATGATGATGACATATTTAAAGATGATGGTGATGAAAACGAAGCATCTACCAATGACATAAAAGAGAGAAAACGTCGTGCTGAGGCAACGCCCACGCGAAATAAAGGAAAAAAAACGAAATTCGAAAACGCTGTCGACGAGATGAAGAAGGCAATAGAGCACAAGTCAACACAGCAAGATCTCAGGCAAGAGAGATTATTGGCTGCTCACAAAGAACAAACTGATCGCTTGATTAACTCAATGGACAATCTTATCAAGAAGTTGTAGTACAATGATGACTGACTACCAAGACTGACTGGAGTGGCTTTATAAGTTTCGATTTATAATAAGTGTAGCTAACCTCAAGTCGTAAGAAATTGACAAATCACAGTTATTTTTCTCACATATGTCTGTAATTTGTCAATTTCTTACGGCTTGAGGCTTACTACATTTATTGTAGATTGAAACTAATGTAATGTCACACACCGACGTACTGACCACAGGAGGAGCTCCAATTGTAACAAGCTCCGCTTCCTTATGTTCTGTGATACAGTTGATATTTCGGAATAAGCAAAGATAAAAGATATAGTATTGAACTATTTGTTACATGAATTTCAGAACTTTATGTCTTAAGTGATACATGAAACACGACACGGAAAAAATGTTTAACATGTAAGATTAAGTGTATTTTTGTTTCAAGACGTTGTCTTTCATATTTTATGTTTGTTATGTTAATTGCAAACTATGTGATTGCAAAGTGATATTATCTGCGATTCAAAACTTTAACATTAGTTTCAATTATGGAAAGTGATATTATATTGTATGTTGCACGGATATGGTGCAATAGCTTGAAGTATTAAGGCTTAGCTAGACAAACTTTCATAGCTGCAGAACCATATGTACAAAAAAAATAATCCAATCGCATTTTAAGTGCGTCCTCATGATAGAAATCCAATTGGATAAATTTTTTTATGCAAACGGTTATGCAGCTATGCAAGTTTGTCTGGATAGGCCTTTAGAATGTCATTGAGCAATTTAGTTTTTACCACAGTAGCCTTAATAATTCATTGGTAATTATTTTATACGTTTCCAAAAATTAGATTTGTAATCTTTTTATATTATTGTTAGTTTAAGATTAAAATTATCATCTCTTTAGTTTTGTTTAAAATGTAGTATTACATACATAATTTATGTGAGTTTAAAAACTGTATTATTGCAAGTAATATTGCATTGTATGTTACACTAAAATAGTGTGATGCACCAAAGTATTAACGAATCTTATTGACCAAATACATATTTTTATTTCGTAAAAAAGACATTGAATATTATTATGAAAGGATGCAGCAACGTCTCGACGCCAAGTAATTATTTACACAATACTTATTTTTTTATTCATAGAATACGTCATACAATAGTATAAAAATGGGTACTTTATTTCTACATCAGCTAGACTCGGTAATACAATAACTCGGCTAATTCGTTTCTTTTCTGATGTCCATTATTTTCACCAGGCACAGCTCCATGTACGGGATTGATCGGCTCTGCATCTTGGTTGTCATTGTTCATTCCCTCAATGACATATTCTTCTATAAATAAATCATTATGATCGATACACATGTTGTGCAGAACACATGATGCTAATATCGTAGCAGGTATCAAATCAGTACGATTCATGTCCAGATATTTTAATCTTCTAAAACGACCTTTCAGTAACGCAAAAGATCTCTCAATCACCTGTCTAGTGCTTGCCAAATTTCTATTAAAGTGCCTTTGAATTTCGGTAGTGTTCCCTCTGTCGATGTACGGGGGAATAAGCCAGGTTAGTACAGGGTAGGCCTTGTCTCCTAACAAAAACTCCCCATTTGGGAAGTAAGCTTGCGGTTCACCACTTATTTGTGCATAGATATCCGAGTTACGAAATATTCTGACATCGCTTACGGAGCTTGGATAGCCAGCAAAACAATCTATAAATTTCAACGATGGGTCGCAGATGGCTTGCAGAGTAATGCCATAAAAACATTTCCGATTTATATACACCTCTGGATCTATTTGTGGAGCTTTAATAGGGATATATGTTCCGTCAATCGCGCCAAGTACACCCGGAATATGAGAAAGTTTTTGGAACTTTTCTTTGATCTCCTCTATTTCAGCTCGTTGAGGCCATTTAATGAATCGGTGTGCAATTCTGCACAACGCTGTAACCACTCGAACAAATGATGCTGACAATGAAGACTTTGCCATGTTGAATCGATCTCCAATGGATCTAGAAAAGAAAATTTTGTGTATGATCAATATTTTGGAGCATATAACGTTTTTACAGAAAACTATAAATAGAAAGGATATAAGGAGCTTTATTCGTTCCAATGTCACAATCTTTCTGTAACGTTTTGTAGCTTATGCGGGACTGTAAAGTGAATATGTGTCAATTCAAGCAGTGTCCTTATAGAAAACCATTCTAACATACCGTGATCTAACATTGTCAACTATTTATTTCTGTTATAATTTTTGTCTGCATAAATAAAATACCAATAAAAAAGACCATAAATAAATACCTATATGAGTCTGGTGTACTAAGGAGCCAAATTGCAGAAAGTAATTGTTTCCGAGGGTCGATCATTGGACGGCCCTGTCGATTATCATCACCTATTAGCATACATCCAATCATTTGTAGTAAATCCTCAAAAGTATCAAGTGGTACTCTGAAATGTTGTTGGAATTGAACGGACGTGTAATTCGACACCACATTCTCAATATATCCAGTAATGCGTGTTGGCGTATTTCCCTTTTCCAATGCTATAAGGCAAAACAATTCCTCTTCGTCATCATCCTCCTAAAATTTAATTATCATACATCGCTTGATTAAAGTAAACAAAAATTAGTGAAGGTCACTTACTGATTTATTAATTACGATAGTGAGTCTATTAGGTTGTACATAAATGTAATCATTTGCTTTAATGTTACTTAAAATTAAACTATATCATTCTTAATATATTTTTTACTTATTATTATTTTAACTTATTATTTTCATTCTCAATTATATTGTCAATGCTCCATTGAAAATAAAGACTATCTAATACTACATAAACCTCGTATATATATAAAAAACGTATAATGCTTTCCATCAGTAAAAATTTGTCAATCCTAACCTCATAATGGCAATGGGTTAACGAACTTGACATTAATATATCAATTGTCTTCCGACTAATATTATTACATTATTTTGTAGATAACAACTTACCTCTGATGCCTTCATAATGGTCCAATAATTAGCGGCTTGAGCAGCGATTTGTGCTATTACAAAAGAAATAGCTCGTTTGATACGGACACTATTTTCCTGATGCGCTGCCATATTTTCACTCATATTCAATGCTTGATGGGAGAGCGCCATGTTAACCCGTGATGTTACTTTCGTCGTCCATAAACGACAGTAACCCGAAGTCAACTCTAACTCTACTCCTACTCTACCTGGGTAAAAGTTTCTGAACGCAGGCCAGGTCGTAGAGATAGATAGATAGATAGATATTTATTTATGCCATAGTCAGGACTTTAGGCAATTAAAAAAAAATGTACAAAAGAACGCCGTGTACATGGCAATAAAAACACAAGGCCGCCGTGTACATGGCAATAACAATAAAAATATCAAAAAATAACATAATAACGGTGAACAAAAAATATCGAAAATGACATGATAATGGTGACAGTGTGTGCACCAATCTCGCAGACGAAAGAAACAAAATCGCAATAATTATAATGAAATGACAACTAGAGTGACTAACTACGTGAGGCGACTAGATTGGATAAGGATTATGCTCAAATATTGGCAAAATTAACGCAAAATGTACAATGAAGTAGCTTAAAACTAAAACTAAATTACTGACTAAGGCGACTAGATTAAATATGACCCGTGTTCAAACGCTTGATTGCCCCAGAGTGGAAGCAGGCACAGAACCAGACTCAAGGGAAAAGATGTGGTTGTGGAGCTTTCGTTTGAATTCAATGATAGTCGATGAGGACACAATCTCTGCAGGAAGCGAGTTCCACAAATAGATACCCGCAAGATGGAAAGATCTATGATATGTTTCCGTCCTGTGGGTGGAAATTTGAAATGCGTGCTCCACTACCAGGCGTGACGAACGTCTGATCAAGGAATCAGGTTTGATGAAAATGTCGGAAAGGTAACCTGGAGATATGCCGCGGGATATCTTATACATCTCGATTCCCAAGAAATAGAGTCGTCTGTTCTTTACGGACAACCATCCCAGTTGGTGACGAAGAGGCGTGATATGTTCGTCGCGTCTTAAATTGAATATGAAGCGAATCGCACAGTTTATAAGCCTTTGCAATCTAGTGTCAAGCTCGTCGGTGACATCATTGTACACAAGAGAACAGTAGTCGAGCAAAGGCCAGATGAGTGCGGTCACAAGTTTCACACGAAGTTGACGAGATAAGGAGTTTTTGTGAAACTTGAGCTTGTATAGCGTAAAGTGGACTCTTTTGGAGATATGGAAGACATGGCTATCCCAAGATAGATCAGATCTCATAATGACGCCCAGATTTCGCGCTTCGGTAACGTAGGAAATCGAAATACCACCAACGGAAATAAGAGGAAGGTCATTGAGGTTGAGTTGTTTGATATAACCTTTGCTCCCAAATATTAATACCTTGGATTTGTTGAGATTGAGGGTCAATCCATTTGCAGCCGCAAATTCAGAGACAACATTCACATCATGCGCCACAAATTGCAGCCCGGCATTTAATTGACTTAAGAGGCACCTGCGATAAATTTGCGTATCATCGGCAAATATCAAATGTTCTGTGAACCTTAGAAACGCGCCGATATCATTGATGAAGAGAGAGAAAAGGAGCGGTCCAAGGACAGATCCCTGCGGGACGCCAGCAGTGACAGATAGCCATTCTGAGAAGACGCCCTCCAAATCCACAACCGCTTGAAGACGACCGGTGAGGTACGAAAAAATTAGTTTCAAAGCTTGATCAGAAAAGCCTAGTTTCCTAAGTTTGGTAAGAAGCAAATGATGGGAGACAGTGTCGAAAGCTTTGCTGAAATCAAATAGGACAAGGATCAACACTTCGCCTACATCAACGCCATACTTGATGTCGTGGAATAATCGCAGAAGGGCAGACTGAGTAGAAAAACACTTGCGGTAGCCGGATTGTCGACTGTCTAGAATATGATGAGATTCAATGAAATCGGTAATCTGGCGATGTAGAATCTTTTCGAACACCTTGGAGAGCTCGCATAGGTTGGCTATGGGCCTCGTGTCGGAAGGAGAGGCAGGAGATTTAATTTTAGACAGTGGGCGTAGAATGGCACGCTTCCACAACGACGGGAAGTAACTAAGTCTGAGACAACTATTGAAGAATGAAGTGAGTAAATTACTCACGTGTGGCAGGGCCAATGCGATAGCATGCAGTGGAAGGTGATCGCAACCTGAAGCAAGAGAGACAGAAGATGAGGAGACAAGAGAGCATAGATCATCAGCGGTTATTTGGGAAAAACTGAAAGTAGGATTGTCAGGCTCTATGGATGAAATGATGTCAGAAAATTGAGATTGAGTACAGGAAGGAAAGCAGTTTGAGATGGATGCGTAGTGAGCATTGAGAGTATCGCGTGAGAAGTAATTCAGCGGTGAGGATAAAGGTGATTCGATTAGGCCAAGATTAGTGAGTTCGCGCCATAGCTTGGATGGATTGGAAATCGCGGTTAATCTGGTCATGTTGAAGTGCTCTCTAGCCTTCCTCATTTCTGCCGTGAGACTGTTCCTGTACTGCTTATAAATATGAAAATCGAGAACAGAACCTGATCTTCGGGCGATATTATATAGACGGTTGCGATGCCGAATACCACGTACGAGAGCCTCGGTGAGCCAAGGTGCCGAAGGACGATACACACGAAAAGTACGGATGGGCGCATAGATGTCGAGACTAGAAGCGAAATCTTTGGTTATAGTACTCAGGATGCCGTCCAAGTCAGGCTCACTGAGGCTCTCAAGGCCAAAGTCTACCACGAAAGATGAAGACAGCAAGGAGGTGAGAGTTTCCACATATCTGTGTTCGTTAAACTCCTTGTAGCTACGACGGGTCAATGTACGATCCGCGGGAGACTGGACGGCGAATAGATACGTGAGTTCTATAAGGTCGTGACCATTGATAAAGGGTGCATCCGACTTTCGAAACGAAGAGACCTTGTCCAAGCTATCGACAATAAAGACATCCAACCATGAATCGGAAGAGCGAGTATGATAAGTCGAACGCGACTCCACAATGTTGAGCGACAATTGCGAGACTATGTCTCTGAGGTGATTAGGTTCATATGATGAGGAGAGGAGATCACAGTTTAGGTCGCCCGAGATAATGATATTCTTATAATTATGAATAAGCGAAGTTAGAGCATCGAGAAACCTACTGAAATTTTTACCCTTCTGCGATACATCGAGGTGAAGAGTAGAGGTTCGCAAGCATCGCCTCGAATGTCAAGAACGAGGAATTCGGGTTCATTAGAAAAGGACGACGGCGACGACGCCAGGACACGAGCACGCAATGAGTCGTGGATAAAGCAAGCAACGCCCCCTCCCTCCCTGCCCTCCCTGTCCACTCGTAACAGACAGTAACCTGGGATACGAACTAATTCGTCAGAAATGTGAGAGTGGAGCCAGGTTTCCGAGATCGAGATAATATGAAAGAAATTAGACATTAAATGAGCACGGATTGACTCGATATGGGCAGGGAGGGAGCAGGCATTGAAGCACGCGATACGGAGACGACCACGCGAAGCAGGAGGACCCACAGCTGCCGCCGAGAGTCACTGGAGCCTCTCGAGATCGGCCTCGGAGGCGATAGAAATCGGCGGCTGGCTACGGTCTCTGCGGACAAAAACACGCCCGTCGCTACTCCACACATGCGCGAACGACAGCTGCTTCGCCCTGACTCGCGCTTGGCGCAGCAACTTATAAGTATGAATCGGGAGCAATTCATTTACAAAAACGTTGCCAGGAATGTTAGTCGAGAAAACGTCGCTGATAGGCAATCGGCGCTTGCCACGCATGATCCTAATGATGTGGTCACGAATCTCGCGGGACTTGAGCGCGACTATGACCGATCTGCGCCGACCCCCAACGCCAGCACAATCTGCGACAGGTGCAGACGCAGATGCAGCGTCATGATCTGAGGACGCAACACGCGCCGCTACATCGCGAGTCTCAAGAACGTCGGAAGTAAGCTGAGGAATTCCCAGCGCACGAAAAACACACGCGACAAGCTCACAAGATGATTCAGTGAGAGACGATGGGATTCCGGAGATAATAAGATCCGACGTTCGAGGGACGCGCGACGCAGCAGCCGAGCCGCCCTCAATCTCCTCGCAGGCACGCGGAACAAGCTGAGCGGCCTTTAAAGCCTGGACATCTCGCGCCAGAGCAGAGCTTTCTTGCTCAAGCTTGTCGATGCGCTGGGTGTTATGAGCGACAGTGTCCGCGATGAGGCTAAGTTTGTTCAATTTGTCGTTGATCTCCTTATTTGTGCGTCGCTGCTCGTCAACAAAGGCAGAGAGTTTAGTGTCCGAGTCCTTCAGTTGCTCACACAGTCCCTGGAGCATGACTTCAATTGAGGCGCGCTCCCGAGACTGAGCCTGCACCCGAGCGCACGATGATCCACCTAAGAAGTCAGAGGCATGCGCACCCACATCAATAGCCGGTGAAGGAGGGGGGGGGTCGAGTGAAGCCAATAGAGATTTGCAGCAATTATCTGCATATTTGGTGGCTGCATAGGGTTTAATGCAGCCGGGATGGAACACCCTCCTGCACACCCCGCACTCGAGTATCTGGTTGACAATCGACTTCCCACACTTGGCACACGTGCGCGATTCCATGCTCGGTCCAAATTACACGATGCGGTCCAAGTTACACGATGCGAGAAGTCAACTGACAGGGACTCACGATATGCTCGCACCGTATAGGCGCCGGTAGAGGCAAATCGAGTCACGATACTATCGATCGACAAACGTCGATATCGACGCTGAACCGAACGGCACTCCAGGACCGCAAGTGCAGGAAAGTACATATCAAGCGGCAGGCACATGCGCAGAAGAAGACAACATCCTCCATGGAATGATTCTCAGAAATGGTACAGCAATAATGAGAAACACTCGTCGCGAAAATACCAGGAATTCGGCGAAGCCCGATGCGTACCAATAACAGCACGTGACGAGCAACAAAAAGACTTGCATAAACCTGCAACAAAAGAGCCCGAAGGCAGCTTGCGGTAGAAATATATCCAGTTGAGATAGGAGCAACACAACGGACGTGCACACACCGTACTCACCAGAGAGAGAGAGAGAGAGA
>NW_020213114.1:0-1348 GCF_003070985.1 Temnothorax curvispinosus
AGCCTCTCGGTAGGGTACCTTCCTCATCTCTTCTCGCTCCGCGTCTGAGGATGGACACTGCTCCTTCGATAGCTTCTGATTTGGGTCTTCTGGAGTGTGTACCGATTTAGACTCCTCCATACTAAATTTATGAAGAATCTCCTCTACGTAGTCTTCTTGGTCTAAACAAATAGTGCCGTGCTTCTCGTCTCGTGATATTCTAAGTCCCAGCAGGTGCTTGGCTTCTCCTAAATCCTTTATTTTGAACTTTTCGGCAAGTTGTCGCTTCGTAGTCCTTAGGAGTTTTTTGCTGTTCGATAGCACGATCATGTCGTCTACGTAGATTCCCAAGATGAGTACTAGTTTACTTTCTCGTTTGAAATAAACACAAGGATTTGTCTTTGACTGTTTAAGTCCCATCTCTTTCAACGTCTTGTCCACCTTATCGTTCCAGAGTCTGCCGCTCTGTTTCAGACCATATATAGACTTTATCAATCTCAAAACTTGTCCTTGATGATCTGGATCCTGAAGTTCCGGCGGTAGTTGCACGTAGATCTCCTCATCGATTTCCCCATGTAGATATGTGGTCACAACATCCATTTGGTGCATTTTGAGACCATACTTGGCAGCTAAGGCACAAAGAAAACGTATAGATGTATACCTTATTACAGGTGAGTATGTCTCATGGTAATCGATCTCTTTTGTCTGTTTGCAGCCACGCACCACCAGCCTGGCCTTATATCGGGTTGTCTCGCCTGATGCGTCTTTCTTCGTACGAAACACCCATTTCGTATCCAATACTCTGCCGTTCTTCGGTGGTGTAGACCACTCCCACGTCTTGTTCTCGATCAGTGACTTCTTTTCTTCTTCGATGGCTTCCAACCAATGCTTTCGGTCGGTTCAATTTAAGGCTTCTTCAACGGTTGTCGGGTCCGTCGCTAAACCTCCCATCGCTAGATAAAACACATAATCGTCGCAAACGACTGGTTTTGGTATTCTTGCCGATCTCCTTGGAGTTGCTGTGCTGGCCTTAGGATCCAAACTCTCCATGCTTTCTTCAGCAAAATCTAACCCGTATTCTGAGTCACTCTTTTCTTCCATGGTAGTGTCCTCGGCCTTCTTGTATACTGATCACGTCGTCTTCAGCTTCTTCTTCGGCTTCCTCTTCGAATTGTTCATTCTCTTCGAATACTTGTAGAAGGTCTTCCACCGTTTCTTCTTCCTCTCGCAGTTTTGATTCTTCAAGAAAGATGACGTCTCTGCTACGTACTACTTCATGAGTTTTTGGATCAAGCAGCCTATAGCCCTTCGATTCTTGGCATTAACTAACAAAAATCTTCTCTTCGGCTTTGGCGTCCCACTTCTTCCG
>NW_020213115.1:0-4198 GCF_003070985.1 Temnothorax curvispinosus
GTGCGAACATAGAGGCGCTTCAAGGCGCTAGAGCGCCATATTCAACACTCCCACTCGCTGAAATGTTCGCTATGTATACTCCAAGTAGCTTCCGATTAGCCTCAAAAAAATTCCTCGTTTGTGGCTTCGTAAATATGTCTGCGAGTTGTCCACTGCTGCTTACATGCTTGATCTCGATTATTCCGCTCTCGACCAACTCACGGGTATAATGGAATTTTACGTCGATGTGTTTAGTTCTGCGATGAAGTATTGGATTTGCAATGAGCTTTTCGGCTGCTGCATTGTCGCAAAATAACGTAGTTGGTTTATCTTGATTGCATCCGATCTCCTTTAGTAGTCTTCTAACCCATACAATCTCCTTTCCTGCGTCATGTACTGCTACGTATTCCGCATCGGTTGTTGATGTCGCGACGACTCCTTGTTTGCGTGAGAACCAAGTGACTGGTCCACCATTGAGTAAGAGCACAACACCACTCATACTTCTTCGCGTGTCGACACAATTCGCCCAATCTGCATCCGAATATGCGATCAGCTCATTCGACTTGTCGCATCCATACGTGATTCCGAAGTCCGTTGTACCTGCTAGATACCTCAAGGCACGCTTGCCAGCGTTCCAGTGCTCATCTGTTGGCGATTGAAGAAATTTTGAGAGAGTCGCCACTATATATGCCAGGTCTGGTCGTGTCACAACTGCTAAATACATTAACGACCCAACAAGTTGTCCATATGGCACATTTCTGGAATCTTCATTGATGTTTGTCTTCAATGTAGTGCCTGCATCTGCCGGAGTAGCTATCGGATTACAATTTGTCATTCCAAACTTCTCGAGTATAGCTTTTGCATATGCTGTCTGTACCAACCGTATGGTTTTCTCTTCTCGATTACGTATAATTTCGACGCCAAGATAAAATGTCGCATCCGAGCTTGTTATCTCGAATCGTTGTTGCATCGCTTTCAATAACTTGATGATTTTCCTTTTTGATTTGCCAAATACGAGACCATCATCAACATATAATGCGACCATTAGTTCGCCGTCCTCTGAAATGTATACGCACGGATCTGCATCTGTCGGTTCAAGACCAAATTCTGTCATGAAGTCGTCAAACTCTTCATGCCATTGGCGTGGCGCTTGTCGAAGACCGTAGAGACTCTTGTTTAGAAGACACACACGATTCGTACCATCGTTGAATCCTTCTGGTTGTTCCATATAAACCGTCTCTGTAAGTTTGCCATGTAAGAATGCGGTCTTGACATCTAGTTGGACTATTTCGAAATCCTTCGCTGCTGCCACTGCTAGTAACGTACGCACTGAATCAAATCGTGCTACTGGTGAAAACGTCTCTGAGAAATCAATACCTGGTTTCTGCGAGCACCCTTTTACGACAAGTCTCGCTTTATACCGATCAACACTTCCGTCTGGTTTGATTTTCAAACGAAAGATCCATTTATTACGAATTGGCTTACGATCCTTTGGTGCTTCGACGAGCGTCCAGGTTTCGTTACGTTTGAGCGAGTCAAGCTCTTCTGCCATTGCCAATTTCCATTTCTTCGCATCTGGAGATGTTTTCGCTTCTTCAAGTGTTGTAGGTAATTCAACATTTGCAATAAACGCACTTGCGCATAATTGTACGCTAGTCATTGATGTAACACATTGTGTTTTGCTTCGCGTTTGATTTGCAATGCTATCAGCTCTAACTTCGACCATACGCTTTTCACGTTTCTTGCGCGGTTTCGTGCTAGCCTCCTCTTCTTCTTCACTTGCCTCCTCTTCTTTTTCACTTGCCTCCTCTTCAGTATTAGCGTAATCATCTTCGGTTTTGATGTCTGTATCTGTCGTTTTTGAATCATTTTTGTCATCTGGTATGACAATTCTTGCCATTTGCTGTGTTCGAGGTTCGACTATAATGACATCTCTCCGAATTACGACACGTCGAGTACCTGGTTTCCAAAGACGATATGCTTTGTATGCATATCCAACAAGTAACATTTCTTCAGATTTTCGATCAAACTTTGATCTCTTCCCTTCATTTATCAGAACGTATGCTTTGCTACCATAAATACGCAAATGTCCAATATCTGGCTTGTATCCAGTAAACGCTTCTTGTGGAGTCTTGTTGTTTAATCGCTTCAACGGAATGCAATTACGAATCTTCGCTGCTGTCGTTACCGCTTCTGCCCATAGTCCACGTGGTAAGTCTGCACCTGTAAGCATCGCTCTAGCCATTTCGACTATCGTGCGATTCTGGCGTTCAACACGTCCATTCATCTGTGGAGCGCCTGGTGCTGAAAACTCTTGTACAATTGAGTGTTTTCTCATTAGTTTACGCATTTCAGCGCTTTGAAATTCAGGTGCATTGTCTGAACGTGTACGTCTTACCTCGTTACCGGTTGCCTTTACCTCAGCAATTACCTCCTGTATGGCTTCAAGTATTTGCGACTTAGCTGCCAGTGGTTTGACAAACAGAAAACCAGAATAGTCATCTACGAATACCGCCATTAATTTTGCACCACCATACGACTCAGTCGACATTGGTCCGCATATATCATAGTGTATCAGCTCACCTGGATTAGTGGCTCGAGTACTACTTTCATTAAATGGCTGTCTACAATGTTTTGCATAAACACATGCTTCGCAGAAACAATTATCGCTCCCACTGGTTGAGCATTTCGCTAATTTCATACCTTCAACCGCTGAACTACTTGCAAGTTGACGAACTGAACCATAGTTTACGTGGCCTAACCGTTCATGCCATACCTGAAGCGAAGCCTCTTGAACGCTAATATTAGCTGCACTGCCGACTTGAATAAAGTCCATCTCGTAAAGATTGTTTGGTAAACGATGTCCTGTTGCCAGTCGTCGACCATCCTTCGACATCTCGATCACATCTTCACCAAACTTCACGTTGACTTGCATCTTCGTTGCTGCACCAAGTGAAAGCAAATTACGACCAAGTTTCGGCACGTATAATACATTTGTTAGCGTAACATCGCCTCCTGATAACGATTTAACATCAACCATTCCTTTGCCTTTAGCATAAATGACTTCATTGTTGCCTACTGTGATTGGATATGAGCCGTCGTTGATCTCTTCAAATGATGTGAATATATCTCTTCGGTACGTCATATGATTCGAGGCACCACTGTCACCTATCCATGAGTCTTGACTGTTGATTGCTGTGTATGCCGACCGACATGCGAGCATTAGTGACTTGCTGTACGTTTGATTTGCTTCGGTCGATTTACCTTGTGACTGCTCTTTTGCAATTCTGGCTTTGTATTTGCGACAATCTTTCCGAAAATGACCAGGCTTGTGACATTCAAAGCATTCAGCTTTGCTTCGTGGCTTCTTATCAACGTTCGGTTTTTTATCTTTACTTGACGTTTGTGATTTTGTGATAAGTGCATCACCGCTGTCTGATTTGCTGCAGGTTTCATCTCTTCGTGATTCAATCAGTACAAGCTGTTGACGGATGTCATCAAATTTTATCGTTTTGTCACCTGTTGCTTGTATGTAATACGTCTCACGGAATGTGTCGAATTTTGTAGGTAAATCATTGATTAACTTCGCTACCAATGTCGCGTCACTGATCTTCTCGCCGATGGCTTCAAGTTGTTGCACGATGACTGCTAACTCGGAACAGTAACTCTGGACGGACTGTCCTTCTTTGAATTTCATGGCGTGCAATGCCTGATTCAGCAGATATTTATTTGCTTCAGTCTTCGTCTCGTAAAGTGATTTTATTTTTATAAACATCGCTTTCGAGGTGTTGCATTCTCGTATTGCCGAATGATCATCATCACTTAAGCCGCCTGACAGAATACGCATTGCCTTTGCATCCTTCTTTTGCCATTCTTTTATTTCTTCCGGTCTTCCGTCCGTCGGATATACCTCGCTGCCATGCACGACCTCGTAGACGCCGACGCTCTTGAGACAAGCAGTAACCTCAAACTTCCAGCGTTGATACGATGCTTTCGTCAAGACGGGAACACGCAGATCTTCGTGAGTCGACATTTTGATTGTGATCTGCTTTCAACGGATTATCAAGAATGTGCAAGATAGGCTCGACTTAATTTTACGAACAAGACTCGAATCTAACCTCTCTCGTAAATAACGCACAAGTACTCTCTGCGGGCTGTCCTGGGCCCATAACCTGTTGCGCAGGGTTATTTAATGACTTCCGCCAGGTATTGTGGTTAA